>NC_080171.1:97957444-98242444 GCF_950295315.1 Erinaceus europaeus | reverse complement strand
GTTCCCAGCTGTGCCATGACTCAGGTTACACAGGCTCTTGTGCCATATATATGCCCTGGGTCAGTTGGATGGGGTAAATAGTTAATTTTAGGTTGTATTGTTATATGGAAAACTGGGAAATGTTATGCATGTACAAACTATTGTATTTACTGTTGAATGTAAAACATTAATTCCCCAATAAAGAAACTTTAAAAAATAGTTAATTTTATTCATAGACTTTTTTTAAGAGTGGGGAACTACTCTCTGCCCTAATCCAACTTTCTAGCCTTTTTCTCTACTCTGAGACCACCTTTTCAGACAATATTTTTGTCCAACTTTGTGTTAGCTATCAAACTCAAACAAAAAACATTGATAGTAGCTGGCCCCTAGGAACATGCCTATAATGGACTTCCTAGCTTCTTTCCACCCTAAGGTCCCTATTCTCATCTGCTCTCCTACTTTTGGTTTCTGTTCATTAATCATTGTGTCCTGCTTTATATCTTGCTGTCTTTCAGCCCCAAATTGCAGATGTTGTCATGTTTCCATGCTGAGTTCCCTGGGCAGACAGCCTCACCAACATGTCCTGGAACCTCACCTCTCCAGAGCCCTACCCTACTATGGAAAGCTAGAAACAGCCTGGGTGTATGCACTGACAACGTGCCAATGCCTATGTTCTGTGGAGAAGCAATGACAGAAGCCAGAACTCCCACCTTCTGCAAAACAATTATAATCTACACTCCTAACAGGGGGAAGTGATAGGGGGAAGATGACCAGAGGGTTCTGAATTCTAACTCCATCAGTAATGGGACTGAGAGAGAGGAGGAAAAAGGGAAGAACATTTGGATATAGTAATAGGTATCGGAGGCAGTGGGTGGCATACCTGATTAAGCGCACATAGTAATAGGAGGTATAGATGTGACTTGGAAAGGAGGAGAAAATGTGACCTTAAAAAAAGTGGAGGGGGGGAAGCAGTAGCACACTGGGTTAAATGCACATAATACTAAGTGCAAGTACCCACACAAGGATCCCAGTTTGAGTCCCTGGCTCCCCACCTGTGAGGGGGTCACTTCACAAGTGGTGAAACAGGTCTGCAGGTGTCTATCTTTCTGTCTCCCTACATACCCCTCCCTCAATTTCTCTCTGTCCTATCAAAAAAAAAAAAGTAAATAAAATAAAAATTGAAAAAAAAAAATGGCCGCAGGAGCAGTGGATTTATAGTGTAGGCACCAAGCCTGGCAATATCCCTGTAGGCAAAAGAGGGGGGGGGGTATATACAAATATAGACAGATAGTTGTAGAAATGATAGTTAATCCATATCTGTACCCTTGGGAGAACTGCTGTAACTTACAATGGAGGGAATGAGGATCCAGAACTCTGGTGGTGGTGCAGAGTTGTACCCCTATTATCTTGTAATCTGGTAAATCAATATTAAATCACTAATAAATAATAAATAAAGTAAAGGAAGAGAAGACAGGACCATGGGAAAAAATGGGCAAATATAGACAGATAGTTATAGAAATAATGATCAACCTACATTTGTGACCTCGGGAAAACTATCGTAACTTCCAATGGAGGGACTGGGGACACAACTCTGGTGGTAGAGATGGTGTGGAATCATACCCTGTTATCCCATAATTTTTTAAATCAATATTAAAGCACTAATAAAAATTAAAAGATTATTTTACATTGGTAGTGAATACTATGAAGTACCTAGGCATAACCTTAGCAAGAAATGGCAAGACTCACAGAAAAAAATCTGTAAAATCTTCATGAAAGGCATTTTTGAAAAAGTCCGGGAGTCGGGCTGTAGCACAGCGGGTTAAGCGCAGGTGGTGCAAAGCACAAGGACCTACTCAAGGATACAGGTTCGAGTCCCCAGCTCCTTACCTGCAGGGGGGTCGCCTCACAAGCAGTGAAGCAGGTTTGCAGGTGTCTCTCTCTCTCTCTTTCTCTCTCCCTCTCTATTTCCCCCTCCTCTCTCAATTTCTCTCTGTCCTATCCAAAAAAATTGAAAAAGTGGCTACAGGAGCTGTGGATTGGTAGTGCAGGCACCAAGCCCCCAGCAATAACCCTGGAGGCAAAAAAAAAAAAAAAGGAATCAATATGATGGGGAGGGGGACGCAATAGAAGATGATGAAATTATTTTTAAACCTACCTTGGTAAAATATGGGAAATTTTTCATCAAATGTTTGAGATTGAATAATAGGACTATCCTAATAAAGTTGTTAAATTATTATTAATATAAGGAAATTATTATATTACTAATAATGCAGGTGGACATAAAGCATCATATAAGCTACATATTGCATTGCAATATGTAGTGGAAATAATATTGCTTTAACAGATACCAAAATAAAATGCAAAACTTCACTAAATAAAATTCCAGGACAAAAAGTATAGGAACACATACTTTTCTCATATATTAAATTTCTTCTCTGTAAGTGCCTTATTTTTCCTATCCATTAATCTATTGAAATTTTCATCATAACATCCTATACCAAACCATTATATCTGCCTACAATATTCAATAAGTTCCTTACTGGTCTCCTGGATTTAGTTCCATCGAAACAATAGAAATTAGCAATCAGCATAGTCCTTTTAAATAATAATAATAATAAAACTCAGCAGGCCATTCCTTTGCTTAAAGCCCTTGAATCACTTTTCATAAAACAAAACAAGATTTGACAGCTCCAACACAACCTACAAGATCTCAGGTTGTTTGGACCCTGCCTGCTCTTCCATCCTCTTAACTGCTCTCATATTGGCTTCTTTTTAGACCCTTAAATATCAGAGCTCTTTCTTCCACAGGGGATTTTACCCAGACCATTCCTCCTCTCTATGTTTACAAGACCCGAGCTCTGGTTGTACTTATATTCATAGCTGAAATGTCACCTGCTTGGGGAACCCCACTGTTCACCTTGGTAGATCCCTGTTATTTTCATGCTACATCAGCTCATCCCCGCAGCACGCATCACAATTTAGGGCCATCCGCTATTTGCTCTTCATTCAACTGTCAGTCTCCCCACCAGACTAAAAGCTCCACCAAGGTATCTGTTCATCAAGCATAAATGTGCCACACCAACTAACCCCTCAATAAACATTTGTATTTAGTAGATGGATGTGTCAACATTTAATATGTGCATACCCTTTGTCCATGTTTAATAGTTATCCAAAGTAAACAAGCAGGCAAGTGCACACAGATGTATGTTCAAGGATAATTATTTCAGCATTGCTTATAATGAGAAAATATTGGCCATAACCTAAATGACTAGTGATAAAAGCTTGAATCATTTGGGAAAAAGAAAAAAGCCTGTACCAATGGAGAATTATACACTGGTATTTTGTTAAGTAAAAATAACAGGTTATAGAACAGAATGCATTTGTTCTATGGCTCATCAATTTTACTTGTGTCTGTGACTACTTATATGTATTAATAAATGAACAGTGTGTTTACCAAAAATATGCACCAAACATGAGTCTAATGGTAACTACCTCTGGGGAAAGGGTAGTCTTACTCTTCCTATTTTAGTGTCTTTATCACCTAGAAATATGGATGCAGATAGCATGACATCCAACTTAATTGAACAACAGGTTACATGAACCCCAAGCATTTATTTTACAGACCTTCATCTACCTTTAGTCTTCCTGTCATGTGAAAATAAAGGCTCTAAGAACATATGTCCTTGCATCCTTTGCTGATACCCTTTTATGTTTTGCTTGTTGCCTCATGGGCACAAGACGACTCCTCTAGTTTCAGAAGGCACAGTGTCTTCTTTCAAGGCAGAACACAGAAACTTTGCTGGTAACTCATCCATCAGACCTGGTTGGCCAGATCTATCATGTGACCACTTCTTTTTGGTTCAAGGCTCACTAGGAAATTTGTAATGTCTATCATGGTTGCCTCTTGAGGCTGGCCATACTGGCAAGCCAATACAAACTATGATTCCCTTGGAAAACAGCAGAGATTTCTCAAAAAAAAAAAAAAAATTAAAATAATACTAGCAATCTCACTTCTGGTGTATATCAGAAGGAAAGGAAAGCAGGATATCAAAGGAATCTGTACTCCCCCTCTCCTGCCCCATGTTGATCATAGTAGTATTTACAGTAGCCAAGACAGGGAAGTGTCTGTTGACAGATGAACAAATAAAGAGACCGTGATACTATTCAATCACAAAGATGAAGAAAATCCTGCTGTTTGCTGGCAACATGGATAAACCTAGAGGATGTCATGTTATGTGAAATAAAGCAGGTACAGAAAGACAAATACTTTATGAACTC
Organism: Erinaceus europaeus; assembly: GCF_950295315.1. Taxonomy (NCBI): domain Eukaryota; kingdom Metazoa; phylum Chordata; class Mammalia; order Eulipotyphla; family Erinaceidae; genus Erinaceus; species Erinaceus europaeus. The sequence goes on along the minus strand of NC_080171.1, from coordinate 98,238,187 downwards.
ACTCATGTATATTCTAGAGAAATAAAACTCATAGAAACCCTAGTGATTTCTAAGGCTGATTTCAAAGTACATAAACATCCAGTTAGCAGATGAGTAAGTTCTAGGAATTTAGTCTACAGCATGGTGATTATAGCTAGCAATATTATATACTTAAATATTGTTAAAAGAGCAGAAATTGGGACCAGGTGATGGCTCACCTGGTAAGCACACATAGTATGAAGCACAAGGATCTGGGTTCAAGTCCCCAGCTCCCTAACTTTAGGGGGGATACTGCACAAGTGGCGAAGCAGGACTGCAGGTGTCTCTCATTCTCTCTCCTTCTCTATTTGCCCCTCCTCTCTCAGTTTCTCTCTGTCTTATCCAATGAAATGGGGCCGGGGGAATGACCTACAGGAGCAGCAGGTTCATAGTGATGATCCCCTGTGATAATGCTGGAGGCAAAAAACACCTAGCCCCATATATCTTTATTTTATATAATTGTACATGTCAATTATATTTCTTTTTTTTTCTTCTTAATACAGTTATTTTTTTTATTTATAAAAAGGAAACACTGACAAAACCATAGGATAAGAGGGGTCCAACTTCACACAGTTCCCACCACCAGAATTCTGTATCCCATTCCCTCCCTTGATAGCTTTCCTATTCTTTAACCCTCTGGGAGTATGGACCCAAGATCGTGGTGGAATGCAGAAGGTGGAAGGTCTGGCTTCTGTAATTGATTCTCCATTGAACATGGGCATTGACAAGTCAATCCATACTCCAGCCTGTCTTTCACTTTCTCACTTTCTCTAGTGGGGAAGGGCTCTGGGGAAGCAGAGCTCCAGGACACAAGGTGGGGTTGTCTGTCCAGCGAAGTCTGGTTGGCATCATGCTAGCACCTGGAACCTGGTGGTTGACAAGAGAGTTAACATACAAAGCCAAACAAATTGTTGAACAATCATGGACCTAAGGGCTGGAATAGTGCAGATGAAGAGTTGGGAGGTTCCTCCATTTTGTAGATAGCTAGTAGGCATATTTTAGTTAAACTCCAAAGGGCCCGTGGCTATACTATTTTGTTTTTTTCCCTTTTTCTTTTTGCCCCTGAGCCTGAAATCTGATATGCCAGTGGATCCAAGTAATTGTCTGGGAAGATGATGTCATGGCTAGAAAAAGGACCAGAAAGCTGGATCAGGAAAAAGAGTAGCTCTCTAATATGGGAAAGGGGTATAAATATTGTTGACTGTAAACCTCATCGATTTGATGTGGTCTGGGGCCCATATTCAGCTTAGGAGCATATGTGACCTCTGCATCCCTCTAGATCTGAGCTCATATTCTGTGGTCATGAGTAGGAACATTCCATGCTGCCCCAATATCGACCCATCTTCCTCAGGTGTAGCATAGAGTATGTTGTCCATCCTCCCTTCGGAGGATGGAACACTCTCTACCATTGTTGATCCAAGTCAAGGGCAAGGTCCTATAGGGGCCTACAAAGGGGTCTATTGTGTTGTTCCTGATAGAAATGACTGGTAACAATGGAGAGAGGGATTTGAGGTCTAGGCCCATCATGTCTGTTTGGGAATCTCAGGACTCCCCGAATAGGGTCCCTGATAGTGAAAAGAGTCATCGTTAAAGTATGCCAGTCTCTTGTCTTTATTTAGCTTTTACAGTCCTTGCTTTGCTAAGGTTAGCTTTAGAGTAAGTGAGAGAACTGTAATAGGAAGTAGGTGAGGAGGGTATCTAAGTCTAAGTAGACACTATTTCATTAGGAACTTAATACTGACTCACTACAAACTATTGTGTATTTTTGCTTTTAGGTATATATTTTGCCCTAATTTATGGATACATATGAACATATGCTCTATCTTACGGGATGTGGTCTATGTCTAGGTTTTGGGACTTTGTTAGGAAGTGAACCTCTTTGAATGGAATTAGAGAATACCATGAAAGGAAAGGTCTCACCAAGTAATGAGGGTGAAGGGTTGACATTCCATACCTTATGTCTCTGGAAACAGTCAGAAGTGAAGCATGCTTAGGTGGTACTTGTTGCATTGATTAGGTTGGGATCAGCAGATACAATATCACTTGGTATGACTTGAGAGAAGCATGCAGGAAAGTGAGCCCCACCCCAGAGGTTTCAGGACTGGGGGAAATACAGGATGTATAGAGGAGGCAGGAGGTTCCTGTTGTCTTAGGGTTTAAGAAGACAGTAGATAGTTATTGCTATAATCACATTGTTTGGCAATTGGGTTAACTTTGAAAAATCCCTTTGTTAGGATTTGCTGTATCATTAACAACATCACCATATTTTATGTCCTTTGACATTATTTGTATATAGCTATGCCACCGGTTGCTTCTGTTCTCCCTGGACTAAGCTTTTAAGAGGGTCAACATATCAAAGACTCAGCCTAATATTAAAAGGAATCAGTCTGTGCTTTAAAAAGTTTGAGACATTCAATCAGTTTTTCCCCTCTCATATCACTTAGTGATTTGTATGACTACAAATTAATAGGAGTGTACATAAACGCCATTCCCACCACCAAAAGACTGTGTCCCATCCCAACTCCCTCCCTCCTCCCCCCCCCCCCCACCCCATGAAGCTGAACATCCACCCTCACCCTCAACCCAGGGTTTTTACTTTGGTGCCGTACTCCAAATTTAGTCAGATCCTGCTTTGAGTTTCCCTTTCTGTTATTCTTTCTCAACTTCTGTTTATGAGTGGGATCATCCCATACTCATCTTTATCTTTGACTTAGCTCACTTAACATAATTCCTTCTAGCTCCATCCAAGATGGGTCAGAGAAGGTGGGTTCATTGTTCTTAATAGCTGCATAGTATTCCATTGTGTATATATACCACAGCTTTCTCAGCCACTCATCTGTTGTTGGGCACCTGGGTTGCTTCCAGGTTTTAGCTATTACGAATTGTGCTACTATGAACATAGGTTTACACATATCTTTTTGGTTGGGTGTTATGGAGTCCTTGGGGTATATCCCCAGGAGAGGAATTACTGGGTCATATGGAAGGTCCATGTCTAGCCTTGTGAGAGTTCTCCAGACTGCTCTCCACAGAGGCTGGACCAATTTACATTGCCACTAGCAGTGCAGAAAGTTTCCTCTGTCCCCACAACCTCTCCAGCATTTGTTGCTGCTGTTCTTTTTCATGTATGACATTCTCACAGGGGTGAGATGGTATCTCAATATTGTCTTTATTTGCATTTCTCTGACAATCAGTGACCTGAAGCAATTTTTCATGTGTTTGTTAGCCTTTTGGATCTCTTCTGTAGTGAATATTTTGTTCATGTCCTCTGCCCATTTCTGGATGGGGTCATTTGCTTTTTTGGTGCTAAGTTTGCTGAGCTCTTTGTATATTTTGGTGATGAGTCTTTTGTCTGGTGTATGTCATGTGAAGATCTTCTCCCATTCTGTGAGGGATATCTTTGTGTAATAGTTTCTTTGGCTGAGCAGAAGCTTTTCAATTTGATGTAGTCCCATTGGTTTGTTTCTGCTTTAGTCTTCCATGCAATTGGGTTTGTTTCATCAAAGATGTCCTTGAGGTTTAGGTGGGAAAGTGTTCCACCAATGTTGTCCTCTAAGTATTTGATAGTTTCTGGTCTAACATCCAGGTCCTTGATCCATTAGGAGTTGATTTTTGTTTCTGGTGAGATAAGGTAACCACAATAATAATAACAACAATGATAAACAACAAGGGCAACAAAAAGAAAAAATAGCTCCCAGGATAAGTGAGTGGATTTTTAGTGCACGCACTGACCCCCAGCAATAATCCTGGAGGCAAAAAAAAATTAATAAACAAACAAGCAAACATAATGGTTCAAGAAAGAGGTGGCACCGTGTAGAGAGCTTTGGATTCTCAAGCATGAGGCAGCCAGCATCACATGTACCAGAATGTTAATAAGTAAATATATTTAAATAAAAAATAAAGTAACTTCAACCAGTGCTGTGTAAGCTAAGACACCATTGCCAATGGGAGTGCATTTACTCCCAAATATGCTGCCTAGTGACAGACTTGGTGTAATTTTTTTGTTTCAGTAACTTTCCTGGATGGTAGGAATTTGTCCAGGTGAATTGACAGAAGAATGCATTCAAGAAAAACCCACTTCCTTTCCTTTGCTTTTACTTTATCCCATTTGTGATTAACAGTAGTTTATAAATTGTAAGATTACAGGGTATAGTTCCACATGGCAAAAGTGTGGAACCCACTACAAAAGTCCTGTGGTCCTCCCCTCCCTCAAATAAGCACCATATTCTCACAGGTCTTAGAGTCAGTGTGTTTGGTTCCATGTTTTTGTTTTGCTTTGTTTTTGTAATTTATAAATTTCTTTTCTTTCTTCCTTTGTTTTTTTTTCTCTGTTTCTTTCTTTCTTTCTTTCTTCCTTTCTCCCTTTCTATTCTTTCTTTCTTCCTTTTTTAGATAGAAACAGAATTGGAGAAGGAAGGAGGAGGTAGAGAGGGAAAGAAACAGCGAGACATCTACAACCATACTTCACCACTCAAGAAGCTTCCCCGAGGCAGGTGTAGAACCTTGAACCTTGAAGGGCTTGAACCTTGGTCTTTGCACACTGTAATGTATGTGCTTAACCAGGTGCGCCACCACCTGAACCCATTTCATATGTTTCTATTCTCTAGATTCCATATATAAGTGAAACCATTCAGTAGTTGTCTTTCATCTTTTTGCTTATTTTGCTAAGCGTAATCACCTCCAGTTCCATTTCTTTTGAAGTCTCATTAAGTTAGCAGTCTTGGTTCTCTTTTTCACCATTCCTGGAACCAACAGGCACTCAATAAATATTTCTCCCATGGAAATTATTAGTCTCCCAAGGCAGTTGTTAGAAATCATGGAAATTTCCATTCACAGGGCATTTCCTGTGTCAGACACTGGACTAGGCCCTTCTGCCTAATTATTTCACTCAACATCAAACCTGTGAAGCGAAGACTATGGTACCCATGTTGTAACCACAGAAATAGGGCTTCCTAAGTCACTTGATGGTAAGCTGGGCCTGGAGACATCAAGTTCTGAGTCAAAAGCATCTTAATTTTACCGTACAAAACTCTTGAAGAGAATTCACAGAGTCCTGAAGAAAGTTTTGTTGGATGGTATCCTACTGTTGTTTGGGAATGTTTGTCCCTTTAGCCCTTCACTAGGAATCCTGGATAGGCATCTGAATTTAGAGTCAGTTTTGTCATTGAAATACTGACAACCTTAGAGAGACTTCAGCTATTGTTGGTCAACTACAATTTGGCTGTTATGAACAGAATTGCACTCCAATTGCTTTAGGCATAGCAAAGAATTTATAAAACAAACAAGGATTCTCACAGGACCTATCACAAAGCAGGAAATTTCCAAGGCTTTTCTAGAGTCATATGATCAACTTCATTACTCCTCTAAGTTCACCTCTGTTCTTTGTCCTTTTTAGTATTACACTTTTCTTCATGTTTACATTCAAATGTGGCTGCCTCAGTGGAACCCTCAGCCTCGGTCTACAGTGTCAAATTTCAGTAAGCTCAGATACTGACTAGATATCTCTAAGTCTGGATACCAGACCTAAGGGGAGAGACAGTGATAGGATCAGGCACTGTCAGGTCTGTCCTGAATCCAAAGCAGGGGACACAAGGAAGGGTCTTCTATTTGCCCGTGCCATGTGCTAGCTTCTGTTGTTTACAAATATGTTCTTCTTATTGGTGACTTACCTTAATTTATTTTATTATTTTTTAAAGCTGCCTAATCCCCTTTACCTTATTGTTTTGGCAGTGAACTTTTAACTATGAAATTTGAAAGTTAAAAGCCAAGAATTTAGGTTTTTGTTTTCCCATTGTTTTTCCTTTTGCTTGTGCTTTGTGTTACTTTTTCCCTCCTAGGAATTAAGCACCAGGAAAGAAAATTTAAAGAAGGAATAGGTCCAGATCTAGGTGCTGATGATCAAAAAGAAAATCTTTCAAAATACTTGTTGGTGATTTGGGCATTATGACATAGCATGAAATAATTTCTCCCAGGCTATCAACATATGTAATCAAAGTGTTGTTGAAATAACGAGAATAGACATATTTATTCTTGACCCTAGATTTAAACTCTGACTCTCTTTTCCAAGAAGTAGCCACAGAGATAGTGAAGATATCTGCTGGTCCTTGAAGAATGAGGAACAGTCAATAGGCAGGAAAAGGAGGAAGATTATGCAAATATGCAGAGTATAGGGTAAAAAAACCTTGCTGGAGATTCTGTAAAGGGAAGTGGATGAGAAGGAAAGAGGGAGATTAAAGTTGGGGCCAAGGCCAGCTGAAAGTTTCTGGTATCTCAGGCTGAGGGCCTTTGGGAACCATATTCCACATAGTCTCATTTAAAAAAGTTTAAATACCAGTTTTATGCTGATAATTCTCAAATTTATGGCTCTGGTCTGATACTCTCTCCTGAGCTCCAAATGTGTAAACCTGTCTACCTGATTTGTCTCTTTAAATATTTACTGGGCATCTCAAATGTAACATATAAGAAATCAGTTTCTGATCATCTTTTCCAAGCCTACTCCTTCCTCAGCCTTCTTTATGTCTACTATAGGAAACTCCATCTTTCCAGTTGTTCAGCCCCAAACCTAGAAGATGTCTTTGTCTCTTCCACATGTTTGATTCTCCTTTTCCTCTTACTATGTCTGCTTCAAAGCTCAGAGTAGTTATAGAGATGTGTCAAGGGCTTGCAATGTGGTTTAGTGATAGAATGCATGTTTTGCATGTATAAGGATGTAGATTTGATCCCTGGCATGAACCCACTCACCCCAGTAATATTTGTCTATGGGGTGTCAAGACTATTTGTATCGATGTGGGGGAAAATATAGCATTTGTTTATTCAAAAAATAGATATAAGTTGGACAGGCAGAAAATGACGAGCTTGGGGTACAGAAAAGAGGTGCTCCAGGAAGAAAGGACATGTGTAAAAGGCAAATGAATCAGAGCAGAAAGTCTCAAGTGGAGATGACAGGGGAGTGAATTTGAGCAGAGAAGTCAAATAAAGGAAAGTGGAGTCAGGCCAACTCCTGTGGTTCTTGACCAGGGTTTTCTAAATCACTGATGTCACCCTGGAGTGCCCTCCATGGCTTGTTACCAATTATCATGGCATGTACATGCCCTTTCCCTAGATTTTTGCCCTTTGTCTTTGACCACTGTTGGTTTTTTGTTTCTTGGTTCCTGAGCCTCTGCATTTGTCTCTGGATCTTGACCACTATGGTTCACTCAGTCCTGATGTTTACAGGTACCAACCAGCTCATGGACCAATGATTGTTAGTTAGACAAGGAAATGTAAGCAGAAAATGAGGGAGAGAGAACAATGTGGCATTATATGAGCAGAATTGCACTTCTGCGTATGCTACTATGTCACAGAAAAATGCGTGGACATATTGAATGTAAGCACAATGTTTGAGCTTTTCAGGTTTGAAAGCAGAGCAAAATTTACTGTAATGACCCTATGCAGAAAGTCTCCTCAAATAGACAAGGACTTACTACAATGAAAGTGTTGAATGAAAAAAAAAATTAAAAATAATGTTGTATGGAAACTTATTGAGAGGGATAGGGGTATGATGTGAGCATCAAGAACGAGCAGTAGAAAAAGACAACACTGATTTCAAATATGACTCAAACTAAAAAGTCAAGGGTGATTCTTAGTTTTTATTCTTAAATTTTTTAATTTTATTGCTACTAGGGTTATTTATCACTGGGGTTTGGTTCCTGCATAACAGTTTTACCACTCCCAGTGGCCATTTTTTCACTTTGATAAAGAATAAGGAGAGAGAAGAGAGATACCTGCAGCATTGCTCCATTAATTATGAAACTTCCCTTTGTAGGTGGGGACTAGGGGCTTGAACCCAGGTCCTTATGCATAATAATGTATTCATTCAGTGACCAGGTGATAGTGCTGTGGTAGAGATAATGTGTGTTCTCTACCTGGTGTCTCACCACATGACCAAAACAACAATTCTTTGAATGAAATGTGATAATTTGCCTCAAGCAGCTTCTCATGGAGACAACTCTAAGTAGCACCATAGTAAGTCACTGCATAGCCACTATGATAAAGAGATTCTCATGGGTTGCAGTAGATATTTCATACTGTAGAAGACCCACCTTACCATTTATGATGCCTGCTTGGGAGCATTATGAATGCAACCAGGGAAGTACCGCTAATAGTGGAGTAGTATTATGGGGTCACATTTTCTCTATCTGAAATAAAAAGGATAAAAGAAAAAATATTCAGCCTGGGAAAGTGGAATTATACATGTGTAAGGTCCCAGCAATAAAAAAGGAAAAGAGAAAAAAATTGCATGGGTAATTTTAGGTATCCAACTGACATATAGAATAGGTACTTCTAGTTAGAGTGTTTATGCATATGATGAGTGTGTGTGTGTGTGTGTGTGTGTGTGTGTGTGAGAGAGAGAGAGAGAGAGAGTGAGAGATCTGTGTTAAGTTGTCAAATGTTTTCCTATGAGAAGTATGCTTTTTATTGCACTATTTCTTTTTTTTAAAAAAAGTTTTTATTTATTTATGAGAAAGATAGGAGGAGAGAGAAAGAACCAGATATCACTCTGGCACATGTGCTGCCGGGGGGCCAAGGGGGTGTCGAACTTGGGACCTCATGCTTGAGAGTCCAAAGCTTTTCCACTGCGCCACCTCCCGGACCACTATTGTACTATTTCTTTCTGACTTAAAAAGATATCATTTGTTTTATGAAATGTTGGTGACAATGGGTACTTATGAGAAAAATGACTGTTGGTTTTTATAAGTAGCTCTTTTTGAGGTTCCAGATTATTTTTTAAATTTACTGGGAAGGGAAAATAGCATAGTGGTTATGCAAAAAGACTTTCATGCTTGATGCTCCAAAGTCTCAGGTTCAATCTTCTGTACCACCATAAACCAGAGTTGAACAGTGCTCACATAAAAATGAATGAATGAGGGAGTCGGGCGGTAGCGCGGCAGGTTAAGTGCACATGGCGCAAAGTGCAAGGACCATTGTAAGGATCCCGGTTCGAGCTCCCGGCTCCCCACCTAAAGGGAAGTTGCTTCACAGGCAGTGAAGCAGGTCTGCAGGTGTCTATCTTTCTCTCACCCTCTCTGTCTTCCCCTCCTCTCTCCACTTCTCTCTGTCCTATCTAACAATGACGACATCAGTAACAGCAACAATAATAACTGCAACAACTATGAAAAAACAACAAGGGCAACAAAAGGGAAAATAAGTATATATAAAAAAAGAAAAAAATGAATTAATGAATGAGTGAGTGAATGAATGAATGAATGAATAAAATAAGAAATAAAGTCACCAATCTATAACTTTGGTCTGAGAATCATGGTCTTTCAATTCCACTTTTGATCTGAGAGCTCTTTTCCCCATCCCTAATACATATATTCTCTGTTTTGTGAAGTAAAATTTGGCCATCATCTGGGTTTGGGTACAATTTCAGAACCTAATCATAGGAAAAATGTTCCACATTTTTCACAGTTACCATAGTACCAACTTCATTTATTCCTTTCTGGTATTTTCTTTGTTTCTAGTCTTGCTTGTTGACCACTGAATCCCCAGTGTTCAGCAAAGAGCCTGGGCAACAATCAGGGTAGGATTTGTTTCTTAATTAAGTGGAAGAATGAGCAATGGTAGCGAGCTCTGTCACCTCATGTCTGCCTATAGAGTTAACTATGTCTCATAAGTAACGATAATTAAAATAAAATGCCCTTCTCAAAATATTATCTTACAATAACAGTAATTATTTTTACTATGAATCTGGAGGATTGACTGGGCTTGCTGAACACATCTTACTTGAGGTTTTTAAAAAATAAATTAATATTTTATTAGTGATTTTCAATATTATAAGATAATAGGGGCATAGTTCTACACCACTCCCACTACTAAAGTTATGATAACCATAATTCTCCCAAATTCTTAGATATAGGTTAAATATATTTATATATATATCAAGTTAATGTGTTTCAATTTTCTATACTCTACTATGAGTGAAATCATCTGGTAGCTGTCCTTTATTTCCTTCCTTACTTCACTAAGCACAGTCACCACCAGTTCCATCCATGTTGTTCCACAGGATGCAATGTAGTCTTTTTAATTGCTGAGTAGTATTCCATTGAGTATATGTCCCATCTTTTTTAAAATTTATAATCAAATGAGCAATTTATATTCTATTGTTAAAGGCTTTTGGCGCCTTTCACAAAGACATATTCAGACAGTGAGTCAGTCCCATTCTTTCTAAAGACCTTGACTGAAGTGTTTGTCTCTTAGGCTGGAGAGACTCAAACATCTGGGACTTATCTCATTGACCAGCTGTGTGACTTTAGACAAGTTGCTTAATCTTTCTGAGTCCCAGATCTGTATATGTAAAATCGGATCATTTGTTAGACACCCACTCTATGTTCCAGGCATTATCTATATTAAATTTGTGTACCAACCTCACATAATCTTTATAACCTACTTTGTAGATGTGCATACAATTGGACCTGCTCACTTCATATATGGAGAAACTGAGGTGCAGAGAAGTGGAGTATCTTGCTTAATGAATTACAACTAATTGTGTCAGAAATGGCTAATCATTGTGGTGCCGGAACAATCTGAGAAAATACCTCTCCTACTCTACTTATATCAAAATGCTAGATAAGCTGTAAACAACAACAAAACATAAATGCATGGTCAAGTTCAGAGTCAAGAAAGATGAAGCTCCAGGAACCCAAGTGGGGACCTTTGAGTCAGGAGCTAATTAAGAAACTCCACGATGAAGAGGGGCTTGGGGTCCTGAGGCCAAGTGAACACAATGGGCTAGAGCTGAGCCCTGTGCTTAAAGCCACACAAGGAAGTGCTTGATTAGGAAAAGAGAAGCCATGAGTGGCTGAGTAAGTTGTATATATACACAATGGAATACTACTCAGCTACTAAAAATGGTGAATTCACCTTCTTCACCTCATCTTGGATGGAGCTTAAAGGAATCAAGTTAAGTGAGATCAGCCAGAAAAAGAAGGATGAATATGGGATGATCTCATCCATAAGCAGAAGTTGAAAAATAAGAATAGAAGGGAAAACACAAGGCAGAACTTGGACTGGGGTTGGTGTATTGCACTAAAGTAAAAGAAACTGGGGTAAGGGAGAGTATTCAAGTCCTGGAACATGATGGCAGAGGGTTAAATTATTATGTGGAAAACTGAGAAATGTTACACATGTACAAACCATCATATTTTATTGTTGATTGTAAACCATTAATCCTCCAATAAAGAAATTTAAAAAAATTCACAAACACAGGAAAAGAGACACCAGAACAATTCTGGCAAAGCTCTAAGGCCTTCATTTTGTAGTAAGCAAGCAATCAGTGACCTTAAGTGGAACTGAAGAATCCAAGTGACATGATTCAGTGAGACCTGGCACCGAGGTTTGACCCAACTATCTGATTTCCTGTTTGCTCACTGACCAGACATTCAGTGTAAATAAGACACCTCTCTAAGTATCCTTCCTACTTAGTATCTATTCTAAAAGTCTATTCAAACTGACAAAAGATAAAGAAGAAGAAAGGAAACCTGGGGAAGTGAAGAAAGCATGTCTAAATCCACAAGAGGTCAAGATGAGATTGCAGAGGTCATACCCAGACCCATACCCAGAATGGAAAACCTGTCCTTATCAACACTTGTAGATTAAAGTCTAAGTCATGGTTAGAAGGGGACCTAACCAGAATGAGATCAGTGATGGAAGAATAGGCTGGGGAAAAAAAAAAACTACAAACTATTATGTGAGTTAAAATGTAGGCAATGCAAAGGGAACTGGAAAAATGAGTTAGACATAGAGACATTTCCAGATTATGATAAATCCATGAAAGCATCATCATGGAAATCAGAGAAAACCATCCTTAAAAATCTATCAAGAAAGGACATTATACATTTCAAATCTTAGGGAAGCAAATGTCTATCCAGAAATCTGTCAAAGAGGAGGAGATTTGCCAATCAATTGACCTCAGGCTGGACCAGGACAAGAAAGAAAATGGGAGCCCAGGGATACACAATACAAAGTCTGGAGCCGTGGGAACTCAGCCCGGGAAAGAAATGAGCAGTTTGATCTGGGCCCAGTGAAAAATCTCGGGGATTCCCCCCAGTGAAAGTAAGTTTCAAACTGCTCCACAGATACTGGAATTCCCAGAGAGTGAACAAGTGCTACTGAGTGTAAGTTTATAGATGTTTATAGGCAAAAATGACAAGTGCAAAGAAACAAGCCACCAAGAGAAAGACCCTGTGGGTACCTCATTGGGCTGGAGGTGGGATTTGTACCCCAAGACCTGGAGGTAAAAAAACAACCTGAAAGCACTTTGCATTTAAATCTACTTAAAGGAATAAAAGAATAAATGAAAAATAAAAAGCAGGTGGGAGGAGAGCAAAGAAAAAATGCAGGCTACTTCATGGCTGAAGCCCACAGCAACATCAGACCAGTGCTGGCACTTAGAGTGAACTCGGGGGAGATTAAGAGAATGGACAAAGAATCTCTGTTCTGGCTGCCCCTCCCTGCTTCTTTCCCAAGCACTGTCTGTTCCCTGGACTAGAAGTCACAAGTGTCCTAACATGCAGGTAGACTAAAAATGTCATCTGGGAAGATTGTATTAGAGTTTAGAATAGGGCTAGGAGGTACTTTTTGCCCACCTGCATGTTAGTTATCAGGCTCAGGCAAATATTATTTAAGTCATGGGCCCCTTATAATATACCTAATATAGACTTCCTAGCTTCGTCCCACCACAGGACCCCTCATTTCATCTGCTCTATTCCTACCTTTGGGTTCCTGTTTATTAAACAATTTTTCCTGCTTTATATCTTACTGCCTTTCAGCCGCCAAGTTGCAGATGATATTATGATACCATTCTGACTTCCCTGGTCACATGACCTCCCCAATGTGTCTTGGAACATTACCTCTCTGGAGCTCCACCCCACTAGGGAAAGATGGAAACAGGCTGGGGTTATAAATCAACCTGTCAACGCCCACGTCCAGAGGAGAAGCAATTACAGAAGCCAGACCTTCCACCTTCTGTACCCCATAAAGAATTTTGGTCCAGGGGGACCAGGCAGTGGTGCACCAGGTTAAGCACACATAGTACTAAACAAAAGGACCTTCTCAAGGAACCAGATTCAAGCCTCCAGCTTCCCATATGCAGAGGGGATGCTTCACAGGTGGCATCTATCTCCCCCTCCTCTCTCAATTTCTCTCTATCCTATCCAGTAAAGTGGAAAAAAAGGCCACTGAGAGCAGTGGATTCATAGTGTCAGCAACAAGCCACAGAGATAAACCTGGAGGAGGAAAAAGAATTTTTGGTCTATTCTCCCAGAGGGATAAAGAATAGGAAAGACTCAGAACTCTGGTGGTGGAAATTGTATGGAATTATACCCTTGTTATCTTATAGTCTTATGAATAATAATTCATAAGATATTAAATAACTAATATTTTTTAAAAAATAAAAAAGAAGTTACAACTGCCTATTGTTTCTTGTATTCTATTAGTTTTCCAAAAGTAACAGAGCAAAGTGATCAACCTCATGTATTATAAGACCAGTGAGGGAGTCAGGCGGTAGTGCAGAGGGTTAAGCGCAGGTGGCACAAAGCACAAGGACCAGCTAAAGGATCCCGGTTTGAGCCCCTGGCTCCCCACCTGCAGGGGAAGCAGGTCTGCAAGTGTCTATCTTTCTCTCTCCCTCTCTGTCTCTTTGTCTTCCCTTCCTCTCTCCATTTCTCTCTCTGTCCTATCCAATCAATAACCGCAACAATAATAACTACAACAATAAAAAAACAACAACAAGGGCAACAAAAGGGAATAAATAAATAAATATTAAAAAAAAGACCAGTGAATGTAGTCAAGAAAGTAAGGGTTAGAGAGTTGAGCAGTTTCTGGTGAAAGGGGAGTGGGAGGAAGGAACCCATGACAGGCTATACTGAAAATTAGAACTCTCTCTCTGGAACCTAATGACTTTTCTAGTTGAACAAGTACTAATTATACCTCTTTTCTTTCTTTCTTTCTTTCTTTCTTTCTTTCTTTCTTTCTTTCTTTCTTTCTTTCTTTCCTTCCTTCTTTCTTTCTTTCTCCCTGTCTTTCTCCCTTTCTTTTTAAAATATTTGTTTATTCCCTTTTGTTGCCCTTGTTGTTTATTATTGTATTTATTATTTTTTTTTGTTATTGATGTTGTCATTGTTGGATAGGACAGAGAGAAATGGAGAGAGGAGGGGAAGACAGAGAGGGGGAGAGAAAGATAGACACCTGCACAACTGCTTCACTGCTTGTGAAGAAACTCCCCTGCAGGTGGGGAGCCGGGGGCTCGAACCAGGATCCTTCCTCTGGTCCTTGTACTTTGTGCCACGCACGCTTAACCTGCTGCACTGCCACCCGACTCCCTCACTTATTACACTTTCTATGTACCAAGCACCATTAAAAGAATCTATGTACCAAGCACCATTAAAAGAATCCTTCAAGGGCGTGACAGCATAATGGTTATGCAAAGAGATTCTCAGGCCTGAGGCTCCAAAGTTCCAGATTCAATCCCCCTGAACTGCCACAAACCAGAGCTGAGCAGTGCTCTGGTGTTTCTCTCTGTGTCTTTTGCTCCATCTCTCTCAAAAATAAAAAATAAAAAAAAGAAAGTAAGGGTTAAAAAGAAAGAAAGAAGAAAGAAAGAACGAAAGAAAATGTTAATTATACTGTCATCCAGGGTATTTTTTTAAAGTTTTTTTTTTAAATTTTAATTAGAGACAGACATAGAGCAATACCAGAGCACTACTTAGCTCTGACTTATGGGGGCATAGGGGTTAAACCTGGAACCCCAGAGTCTTAAGCATGAAAGTTTTTTGCTGTGTTCCTAGCACTGTCATTCAGGACAGCAACCAAGGCCTGGAGAGAAGTTTTTCCTCAAATCACAGTGAAATTTGTTTAAATCATTTCACCCACTGTTTCTATTTATTTATTTATTTTTACATAGTATCAGGGATTGAACCCCAGATCTCACACATGCACTCTATTAATAAGCCACCTCTCTGGCTCAATTTTTATTTTGTATATTAAAATGTGTTTTTATATTTTTATTCATTTTATTTTAATGAGAGGGAGAGAGAGGAGAGTGATCAGAACACTGCTCTGGTTCTATGGTGGTGCTGGGGATTGAATCTGAGACCTCAGATCCTCAGGTATGAAAGTCTTCTGCAGAACCATTATACTATCTCCCTTGTCTGAGTTGCTTTTAATGCCTTTGGGAAACTTGTGACCTCCTGAAAGTTGAAAGTGATGCTGTGGATTAAATGACTGCACATATGACTGCAGCTCTCTTCTCATCATATTGGAATTATGAAAAAGTTCCATGAAATAAAAATATTTCAGAATCACAGTGCCAGTGGTAATGGAGAAGGGCTATTATATATATAATTATAATCTTTATTTCTTGGATACAGACAGCAAGAAATCAAGAAGGTAGTGGGAGACAGAGAGGGAGAGAGACAAAAAGACACCTGCAACCCTGTTTCACCACTAGTAAAGCTTTCCACCTGCAGATGGGGATGGGGGCTTGAACACAAGTCCTTGAGCATTGTGACATGTGTGCTCAACCCTGTCCCTATTTTATATTTTATAACAGATAGGGAGAGATGCCAAGACATCAAAGCAGTGCTCCAGCATCCATGGAGTTCCACCTGTCTCTGTCCTTGGTGCATTCATGTGGTGCCAGGGCCTCATGCAGGCCTCATGCATAGAAAGTTGTGTGGGATTCCTCTCTGAATCTTCATTGTTTCACTCATTTATTGAATGTTTACTTTAGGTCCTACATAACGTATGTGCTCCATCTGTTGCAAGCCTCCTTCCCAGCTCCCCTCCCCACCCCAAACCAACACCACCCCAATAATTCTGGAAGCAAGCAAGCCACTCCAGTTCAAATCCCGGCTCCTGTATTCTTGCCCAAGCCTTGGTGTTTCTCAAAGATTGAAGTTTTCTCAATTCTTCCTTGACGATAATAATCACTCCCTTGCAGGATTATAGGTAGGGGTATAGAGAAAACGCATGTAAAGCACCAAGCACAGTCACAGTAGAGACTCTGTATGTGATGGCCAGCCCTACCCCACACACCCTGTGCTCAAAGTGCAGATTTGTTTCAGCTGGAATGAGATGCATGTTTAGTGAAAAAGAGCCCAGTGAGTGTGAGTGTGGAGGAGGAGGTGGTGGATGTTCTAGGCTCAGACAAAGGGCCCTTCATAGGGGGTTGCTACTTCCCAGCCCCTGCTGTTTTGCCCTCTCCCTACCCCCACTGTGGTTTCCAACCCCATTGTTTTGCTTCTGGATCGGATTTTGTGACAGTTGTATAGACACCAACATGCCACAGAATTCACACTGGAGCCAGCCCAGCCTCAGCTGCTGTCCTGTCCCCATCATCACCAACATATGTTTAACCCGCTGTTCTTTTGTTTTTGTAAACACACTGTCTTCTTTCAAATCTCAAATTAATATGATCCTTCTCCTCTCCTTTCAAATCCTGCCTTCCAGCCATGGCTACATGCCTGATTAGATTTCAGATTTGCACACACACACACACACACACACACACACACACACACACACACACACACACCACACCACATCATACACCATACCATGGAACCATGTGCATGGAGACTAACAGGTAAGTAGCTCCCATTCCCAAGGTCCTCTGGCCTCTCCAGCCTGCAAGGCCCTGGATTATAGATGGACTCCTGGACACACTAACACACTATCATGTCAACAGAAACACTGCCAAGAGCTCATGAACACTGACAAGACCCAGGAGCACCAGCATAATAGATTCAAAGTACAAGGCCTATAGAGATCAGACTCTCAGAAGGACAGACACACAGACACTGCTTGCAGATCCCCACAAAGCAGTCATGCATTCACAAACATTGCTATGGGCTGAAAGGTGTGCTCCTTAAATGCATGTTGAAATTCTAACTGCCTATAACCTTAGAATGTGACTGTAATTGGAGACAAGGTCTTAAAAGGGATAATGGGAGGGAGGCTTAATAACATAATGGTTATGCAAAGAACTTTTCATTTCCTAGGTCCCAAAGTCCCAGATTCAGTTCTTAGCACCACTATAAGCCAGAATTGAACAGTTTCCTGGTCTGTATCTTTCCCACTATATCTCTCTCTTTCTCATTAAAATAAAATATAAAAAGGGCATAATTAAGTTAGATGCAGAACCTTACTCCAATATGACAGGTGTCCTTGTAAGAAGACTAGAACATAGGTGCACAGGGGGAGTCCACGTGAAGACACGGAGGAGCCAGCTATCTGTGTGGCAGGGAGAGAGACCTGTACAGTTTCTTTTTCCCATTTTCAGTGTTCTCTCTTTGTTGGTATGCTTCTAAAAACCCCTTCTGTTTCATTAGTTTAATACCCCCTGCTTAACACTGTATTCTATTTACATAACTACTGTATTCTATTTACATAACCACTGCAGGGCATTGGTTCAATCCCCACTGGTTCATGATATGTTTTTGCCCCACCCCCTCTCCTTGTCACACTCTGATTTTCACCAGTCACTTTTCTCTCCACCCTCTCTGCATCGCATCCTGTTCCCACCCTACTGGGCTAGTATATTTATAAGGACAAGATTGTTTGTAGTTTTTAGTTTAGCTTAGCTTGGTATAGATTGCGCTGCGTCCTGCATGAATAAAGAGATACTGCCTACAGCTCAACCATGAGTCCCTGGTCGTCTGTTACCATCCCATGAAGCTGGCCCGCACAAAACAACATATGGCACCCAACGTGGGGCCGGACCTGCGCAACTCCCAGATAAGTGAAGACTTTGCCTACCTATGCACTATGGTCTTCTCTTCTACTTATGAAGAGGTTTGCCAAAGCCTCTACTGTTTCATCATGAGACAGTTACTCTGTCTCTGGAACATTTTGCTCTGGGCCACACTTTGGTTCCCTGACCGGGAACTTTGGTTTCTTGTGACCCTAATCATAGAGCTTGGGAGATGCATGGAGATTTCTCCTTGGACTTTCTGAATTCCCTCTCCCATGTTTCCTAAGGAAAAGGACTACATTTTGCTCCAGGCCACAATTTGGTTCTTTATTACCATGATCATAGACCTTGGGATATGCATGGGGATTTCCATTGGGAATTTCTGGACTTCTTCTCACATGTTTCCCATGGAGAAGGGCTACTCTAATCTGAGGAGCGTTCTCCAGTACCCTGGCAGTCCCCAAGAATGGAGACATGTGGTTAGTTCTACTCTCCTGATTGGATTCTTTCTTCGATGGGAAGACACTTTTAAAAGTAGATGCCTGAAGCAATACAGCAGGAACAGTCAGAAGCACCCTAAATGGAATTTTGAAGAGCTTTTTGGACTAGGACGCCCTCCGGGGACTCATGATACTACATGGTGAGATCTGTTTCATAAGAGAGTGATTTAAATGACTGAATTTTTGTATGACATTGACTTAAAAAAAAATGCTGGACGCAGCCATGATTTCTAGAGATATCCAGAAACAATCCAAAAAATTGTTTTTTCCTCCTTTGATTTCTTTTTTACATCTTGGCATAAATCTGAAATGTTTAATCCTGAAATGGTATGAGTTATGGGTGGGGCAGATAGTGCAATGATTATGTTAATTATTCTCATGCCTGAGGCTTCTACCATGGTTCTTCTGTTTACCTTTCCACATTTTATTGAGTTTAAACTGTTTAAACAACCTTAAAGTCATACTAGAAAGGACTTCCAATTATAATGGAGTTATCAATTATAGTAAACTTCTAATCTGCTACAAGTTTTGTTTGACAAGTAAGTGAATTTCAGCTGTCAAGTCTTCACATGAAAAAGCATCTACTCAAATGGAATTCCTGGAAATCCATTTGGATCCTGTTCTCTGACATCGCCCACAAGATGGAATGACTACAACACACCCCCGGAAACCAATGATGTGACCTGGCACGACCTGAAGAAACAGATTCACAGACTCCAAAGATCACTCTCCACAGAAAAGCAGAATTCTGGTCGCCGACATTCCCCATAGAGACAGACATGCAGCGTTTCATCCCTTAGCATTTTCTTCTATGGTCAGCTACTTTGGACTGACACCTCCATCGGACTTACTGGTACATGCTGCTGTGTTTCTCAAAGACTAACTTCAGCCAATTGCCTTGAGACTTTATAGACCATGTCCCCTTGCCTGCAGGCTCTGTCCCCAGAGTCAGAAAACTTCCCCTCCTTATTAGCTTATGCCCACAGAGGCAGGAAACGCCCTTTGAGGCAAGAGATGCTCCCAGAGGCATGAAGCGTTCCCAGAGGCAAGAAATGCCCTTTTGCCTGCTAGGTCTTGCCCTTTGAGGTAAGAAACATTCCCCTTGGCATCACACTGGTTATTGCTGCTCGCCTATTTTGTTTTCCATGTCTTATGCCAGTTCTTTTGAAAATGCCTGTATGATACAGGTTTCTGTTCACCCCTAAACCCTGATACTATGGCCATTAGTTAAAAAGAAAGGGGGAATTGTTGGTATGCTTCTAAAAACCCCTTCTGTTTCATTAGTTTAATACCCCCTGCTTAACACTGTATTCTATTTACATAACTACTGTATTCTATTTACATAACCACTGCAGGGCATTGGTTCAATCCCCACTGGTTCATGATATGTTTTTGCCCCACCCCCTCTCCTTGTCACACTCTTGATTTTCACCAGTCACTTTTCTCTCCACCCTCTCTGCATCGCATCCTGTTCCCACCCTACTGGGCTAGTATATTTATAAGGACAAGATTGTTTGTAGTTTTTAGTTTAGCTTAGCTTGGTATAGATTGCGCTGCGTCCTGCATGAATAAAGAGATACTGCCTACAGCTCAACCATGAGTCCCTGGTCGTCTGTTACCATCCCGTGAAGCCGGCCCATACAAAACAACATCAAAGTACTTTAATGTTCTACCTACAGCCAGTCTAGATCAAGATATAATACAATTTGGAATTATTAATATGAGATTTTTTTTTTTTTTGCCTCCAGGGTTATTGCTGGGGCTCGGTGCCTGCACTACAAATTCATCGCTCCTGGAGGCCATTTTTCCCATTTTGCTGCCATTGTTGTTACTGATATTGTTGGATAGGACAGAGACTAATCGAGAGAGGAGGAGAGGACAGAGAGGCAGAGAGAAAGATAGACACCTGTAGACCTGCTTCACTGCTTGTGAGGTGACTCCCTGCAGGTGGAGAGCCAGGGGCTCAAACCGGGATCCATACTAGAGTCCTAGAGTTTTGTACCACGTGCGCTTAACCTGCTGCGCTACTGCTCGGCTCCCAATTAGTATGAGTTTTACTCTGTGTTTGGCAATATCAGTTTTCAAGTGTAAGCATAAAAGCATTTAATTTATATATAGAACCACTGAATTTACACACACACAAACACTGTAACTCACACAGCATACACATTTGTTCTTACCAGAACAGTAGGGATGCTGACAAGACAAACTCAGTTGTTTTTATTTTGTTTCTTGATATATTAACACTGTACCTGTGCCTTACTTATAACTAAGAAAGTACAAAGCAGAAAAGGAGCTCTGTTTTTCTATCTTTTCTCTTCATTCTGTGTCCTCATTTCCATCTTAAGTAGTTGGCCAGTACAAGGAAGTGACATGAAGAAGGAAGGATGCCTCGGAAAGTTGTCCAGTGGGTAAAGTGTTGGGCCTTCAGACATGAGGTACTGAGTTCAAGCTCCAATATCACATGTGCTAGAAAGATGCTCTTGTTCTCTCTCTAATTTTCCTTCTCTGTCATGCTAATAAGTAAATAAATCTTTTTTTTAAAAGAAATAAGATGAAAGGATATGACAGGGATGCTGAGAGGTCATGCTTATTATAGCATTCCCTTCTTTCTATATCAAAATAAATTCTTACATTAGAGGCAGTGTGGTCTCTTGGCACTGTTAGCATATCCTCTTTTATAGAAATGATGTACTTGTCTATTTTATTTAAAATATAATTTATAATTTATGGGAAACAGAGAGATAGTAGCCTGTCACAAGAAATGCCAAAGATCAAACCCAGAGTCTCACATATGTCAGACTCACACTGTACTACTGAGCCCCCTCCCCCAGCAGCCCCACTTTGCCTTCTAATTGTTGTGAGTCTCCCTCACTCTCTTGCATTGTTGGTGCCTAGAAATCTATGCTCATGGGGCACAATAAACATTAGATATGACCAGGGATACAAGGACAATGGAAGCGTAGGTCCTATGAGCCCCATGCATATAGAAACCATAAATTCAAAGACAGGACCATTAAAACTGAAAAGTGGGAATAACAGAACAAAATCCAAATTTTGGCCTTTCCAGTGTATCCACATCATGGAACACACTGGTTTCCTGCCCATGGATCCTTCCTGGCTGGGCAATGTTTCTGTCCCTGTGACAGCCCTGGTCCACAGCTTCTCCTTCCTTGGACCCAGCACTCATTCAGAAAGACCCTGGCCCACCAGAACTTTTCCTTTGGCAGTGCTCCTGTACCTGGCCCAGCTCCTTTATCCAGTCAGCAATCACACATCTTCTCAGCTGGCCTTAAATTCAGGATGCTAGAATTCCACAGACACATTCTTTGCCTGTTATAAGGCAATCTGGATGCTCCTTAGTCTTAAACCACAGATTTTGGTGTGACCCAATCATTTCAGTTATCATCTCTCTTGTCCAAATAGTTAACCATAGCCCAGACCTTGCTGATGAGTTTTGGCAGTGTCTGTGTAGCAACCTGCAGAATGCTTCCGTCTCAGTAGCCACAGGCATCTCAGGCCTGGAATCACTCACCCTTCTGCTGTTTTAAACTTGTTCTTCGACTCAGTGCTGGGGTTCACAGTCAATTCTGAAACTAAGGAGCCAGCCTCACCTCACTCTCACTCTTTCTTTCCTCTATTCCTTTTTCTTCTATTTTCTTTTTTTGCCACCACAATTATTTCTAGGGCTCAGTGCCTGCAAGGGGTCTCTAGTGATAATACAGACAGAGGAAGAAAGAGAAAGAAAGACACCTGCAGCCCTGATCACCTCTCCTTAAGTTTCCCCTTTGCAGATGGTGAACGAGGGTTTGAACCCAGGTCCTCCTGCATAGTAATCTCAACCAGGTGTTCCACAACCACCTTCACCTTTCTGAAGCACAGATTTCTTCCTGTCAGTGCCTACTCTGAACCTTTTTAGGACTTCCCACTGCTTTGGAAAGAAATCTGTATTCCTTAGGCCCAGGTAACAAGTGACCTTTCCACCTACTGGGAATAATGTCCCAGGCACTGAACATAGGGTGTCTGAACATGGAATGCAAGGATTTGTACTCTGTGTTTGATTCTCCAGTGCTGAGACTCCAAGGTGGGGACAGAGGTGGGTCTAGGCTCAGAAGCTGCTCAAGTCAGAACCCCCTCCTAATGTGACAGCATGAGATTTGGCAGAAATAACAGGGTGCAGGGCAGGGAGGTGTAGAAGATAGGCCAGAGTGTATCCAAAAAAAAAAAAAAGTTTATAAATTGGAGCTGAAGCCTCATGGTTGAGTAGAGCTATGTGATCTCCAAGCTGACTTCCTTTTCCTGAGCACACAGGCAGGCTGTCTTTTCCAGGCTCCTTTGTAGTTCAGTGGGGTCATGTGACTAAATTCTGGGTAATAGAACTTGAGGCTCAGTGCTGAGAAAGATGCCACAACATGGCAGAACCATATGCAAAGGACTTGAGTGTCAGAGTGATCGTGTGAGAAGGCCCATAAGGTAGTGGGTGACATAAAAGAATCAAATGTGTGTTGTGTTAAGGCACTGAGATGTTGGTGCTGGGACAGCAGTTAGTTTGTGTTGACTGTTCACAATTTCTGCCCTAACTCTGGCCCCCAAAGAGTAAGTGTGGGTTGATGCGTGTGTGTGTGTGTGTGTAGGTGTGTGTGTGTGTCTCTGTGCTCACATCTCTGCTGTCTTTCTGATGGTAGAAAGTTTACAAGCCAGATAGTTTGTTTATTTCTCCTCTCTCTTTGTAAATAATTCATTTTGTAATTATACAAGCAGTCCACCAATGCCTTCTCCTCTTTCTCTTCTGTTAAAAAAATGCAGATATGTCAATAATAAACCTCAAGCCTCTTTTGACTCCTTCCCACAGCCCTCACTAAGCTTCCATCTTACCAACACCACATAAGGTCCTTTCCTACTCTCCCTGGTGGTTTCTCTTATTTCCTTTTGACTCATTATTTCAAATAGGCCTACCCATTTATATCTATGCAAAATAAAAGTATCCCTGTTCCTTCCTTTTGTTCTTCTTCCCTTGAGAGGTTTCCTGCCTTATGCATGTTTGCCACTTGCGGCATGTACTCACCAGCATCTCTTCACCTTACATTGTTATTCATTCCTGTAAAGATGTGCTGACTACTTCGTAGCATGGCCACACCATGGCTTGTTTAGCAGACTTCCTGATGATAGGCAATTAGGTCTTCTCCATTGCTTTACTCTTCTCTTCCTCCTCCTCTCCCTCTTCTTCCTCCTTTTAAAATTACTTTACTGGAAGTTTATAGTATAGTTATTGGCACATGGGTACAATTTCTTAGCTCCCTGTAACAGATGTCTGCAAAACATTCTTACCCCCAGCTTAGGTATCCCTCCACAATCATTGACCAGGGCCCCAATACCCTCTCTCACCAAGCCCTCCCTGTCCTCACTCCCCAGAGTACTTTGCCTAGTAAACATCCTTAGGCAGACTTCCTTACACACCCTGGCAAAGGTTTTCTCCAGGGGCGATACTTTCAAATGAACTTGCCTTTCAAAGGGGTTCGTTCGTTCTGTCAGTTTGTATTGTCCCTAGCGGTGGTTTCCATTTCCACACACCTTTACTAACATTTCATATGAAAACTTTTTTTTTTTTTTGCCAGTTTGATGGGTGAGCTATAGTTCACGGTAGCTGAATGTTTTATTTCCTTGATTACTGGTGAAATTGAACATTCTTCATGTTTATTGGCCTTTTAAATTTCCTTTTCCATAAATCGACTTTTTCTTTTCTTTTAATCATTTGTTGAGTGTTCTATTGGGTCATTTGTCTTTTTCTTATTGATTGGTTAGAATTCTTTATATATTCTGACTGCTAATCCCTTATCTGTTATATAAATTGCAAATATTTTCTCCCAGGCAATAGCTTGTTTTAGCTTGTTTATGGTGTCTCTTGTCATTTAGAAGTTTTACATTTTAATATAGTGCAGATATGTCCACTGTTTCTTTTATGCTGCCTGCTTTGGGCCAGTCAGTTTTCAGTAGTGACACCTAAAACAGGGAAACCAGCAGCCAGGCCCTCCCTCTGGTGGACAGATTAGATTTTCCTATTCTTTCTGTGAAACAACAGTATTCTCAATGGATTCCTGCTGAGGATCTCAAATTTAACCTGTGGTTGGGGAAAAGGCTTAGGGACAGTTGCTAAATTCTTCTTTAGGGAGAAGGGGAGGGGTCGGTGAGGAGCATCCTATAGCATCATTGAAATAGTCAATGGTGACATTATCCTATTCCACTCAGTTGGTTAAACCAGACTTGGAGATTTTATTCCAAGTTCATGCTCTGAACTTTCCCCATTTTCCCCTTCATTGATCTTCATTCTAATTTAAACAATTTTTTGCTGAACCATAACCATACTTTCTGGCTCCATTTTTTAAAAAAAATATATGATTCTTTGGCTTTCAAGAGACAAGCTAGTTTTGATAATAATAACTAATATTAATAGCACTTATTCTCAGTCAGGTTTCATGCAAGCTATTTGCATAAATCAGGCTATGTTACAGTAACAAACATGTCCAATTTCCCAGGGTCTTATAACTACCAAGTAGTTATCTATTTTTTTCATTGTAGTGTTGAGAAAAAGAACCCAGAACATCATGCATATGCAACACCACTAAATGACCACCTTGATCCAACTTATCACTCCTTTTATTTTGGATAGAAAAGAGAGGAAGAAACAGACACAGAAGGGAAAGACACTACAGCACTGCTCTAGCATCCTTGGAGCTTCCTCAAGCCATCCAGTTTCTTATGTGGTAATTGGGACTGAAGCCCAGAGCTTCACACATAGCAAGATAAGCCCATTTCTTTTCCTTACTTACTTTTCCAGTGTCAGGGAACAAATCCAGGACCTTTCACATGTATCATACTGCCTACATGGCCTACTTAGAGAGGAAAGCAAAGCACCAATGCACCCTTCATGGAGTTCTACCCACGTACATTCTTGCTATTGCGTATGGTTCTCCATGCATGCATGATATCTAGGATTGAAAGCAGGAATTCACCGAAATTATCTACCTTCTGAGCCAACTCTGGGCCCCTGCCAGTGTCTGTCTCCACATATGCTACTTGTCCAGGGCACATTAGTTGTTTCTCAGCAACCTACTATCTTTCTTCCTGGACCCAGGCTTCTGGAACATCTTCTCTCTGGTTACTGGTTGTGGTTGTCATTTCAGCAGGAAATGGTATAGCAAAACACACACTAATTCTTGGAGATTCTGCCTAAACTAGCAACATGTTATTTCCACTCATACTGCATTGGCCAAAGTAAGTTTCATTATTGACTAATGATCAGATACTACATATAGAATCAGCTCCCATCCAGGAAAGCAACCCAAAACCTAGACACTGCTTCAAGTTCAAAGTCCAAGATTTCTATAATGTTCCTGGATTCTGTCTTCAGAGAGAAGAAAGAACTGACTTGTTTGGGCTTGTTTGATGAATCAGCAAGGCCACCCACAGACCCAGTTTACTATATGGCAAAATGGAATTGAACAATCACAGTTAAATAGTTCCCTTCTGAAGAGATAAGAGACATAAGGTAGTCACAAGTCTGTAGACTTTGAAGTCATTCTGAGCACACATTTCAAAGGCTCCATATGGAGATTATCCTTTGATTGGACAGTGATTCCTTTAATTTTTTAATTGTATTTATTTATTTATTTATTTATTAGATAGAGACAGCCAGAAATCGAAATGGAAGAGGGTGATAGAGAGGGAGAGGGAGAGAGAGGAAGAGAGACATCTACAACAATATTTTACCACTCACAAAGCTTTCCCCCTGCAGGTGGGGACCAGGTGCTCACACTTGGGTCTCTGAGCACTGTAACATGTGAGCTCAAGGAGGTGTGTCACCATCCATCCCCTGTCACCATCTTTTCCTTCAAGGACAATCCCAATCCTCCCTTACTCACGTCTCTTGAAGATTCTCACTTTCCTAAGGTTGGATCATATGGAAATTAACTTTATGGACCAAACTATCCATAAAACTTTGGACACTGAAGAAGTCATTTTTGACAAACTTTTTATCTCCATATGATAAGAATATAATCCAGTTTGGAGACTGAGCAATTAAGAGAAAATTTATTGTCTTTTTTTATTTATTGAATAGAGATAGCCAGAAATTGAGAGGGAAGGGGGTGATAGAGAGGAAGAGAGACAGAGAAACACCTACACTGCTCCACTACTCACAGAGTTTTCCCCTTGCAGGTGGGGACCAGAGTCTCAAACCCGGATCCTTACCCACTGTAACATGTGTGCTCAACCAGGTGCATCACCACCTGGCCCCAAGATTGAGCAATTTCTTAGCATTTTTTTCTTCCCATAGAAATCCCAAGGGTGAGGTTAAAGTTTAAACATCTATAATCTCTTATAGTTGTCTTAATGAGGAGAATATCAGTGAAGAGTAATACAGCCTACTATAAGATCTCATTCAATTTTCTGAGATGAATGCTTTTATGTTATCTATTTTATAGAAAAGAAAATCAAAGCTCAGAGAGGTTAAGTACTTTATTTAAGGTCACATAGCCAATATATTCTTGATTGTGAAGTTAAATTTAATTGCATTGTGATACTGCCTCCAAAAGGAAAGCAAAGGAAGAAATAGACTCTATCATAAGGTTATAGATGGGCTCAGAACTAAGGCATCTAAGACATCGCTCTAGTTCTTTGTCCTTAGTTCTATTACCATGTTGTTGTGCAATGACATTTCCATCATGGAGCCTTCTCCAGGCAGTGCTTCCCATGTCTCTTCAATCAGATGCTCAAGAAAAGAAATATGATTGGCCCAGTCTTGGGTCATATGTCAACTGGTCAGTTTACAATGGGCACTTACAGGATTAGGTACTCTCTCTTGGCCCAGTAGCTCAGGCTGCAGTTATGGAATCAAAACATGGCTTCTTCAGCATCAATACCCAGGGTATTGCTCTTAATTCCTCATAAACATATTCCCACATGCTGGTCCCCTGGCCTTGTACTACCAAGTTCTAGTCTGTTCAGTAGTAATGTAACTTAAGGACAGACTACTACATGTCCTGTATGAAATATATTTAATGCTCAAACTCACATGATGTAAATACCACCACTGCTCCATTTTAAAGTTAGAGAAACTGAGACTCTGAATGAAGGCACTTACTATTTACTGTACCAGAAGTTATGGTGGTGCCTCCTCTCTGAAGCTTTTCCTGATTCACTTTACCAATGTGGCTTCTCTTTGCTGAATACTCACAAACCTTTTTCCTGCTTTTAGGCTAAGTACATTTTGCCTCATTTTGTTTTCTCTAAGGGTTGTGTGTGATTCCTCTCTGCATCATCACTCATTCATTCATTCATTCATTCATTCATTCATTCATTCATTCTATGAATGCTTATTGAGTACTAGGCCCTGCATAAGGCACCAGGGACGCATTCAAACAGAGTCCCTGCTTTCCCAGTTTATTGTCCAGTGGGGAAGACAGACATTAAACAGATAATGACACCAATAATTATTTAATTACAATTGTTATAAATGTTATGAAAAAGTCCAGGGGGGGCTATGAGCATTTGGATCAGGGAATCTGACTCTGGAGGGTGGAGATAAAGCTGCTGAGAACACAGTATTTGTTTAGACTTCTAGAAGGGTTGAAAGAAATTGATCTGGTCAAGATAAGAGGGCTAGGCTGAGGTGGGTAATGGAGGGAGAGCTTTCTTTCCAGGCAGAGAAAACAGCTGGAGCCAGGCCCTGAGGCTGAAAAGATTTGAAGAGCTGAGTGTGGACACCATGGGGTAGGAGGAGCAAAAGGAGAAGGTGGCCAGAATCTGCCTGGCACTGCTCTTTTGGATGAGTCTCCCTGCAGCCTTCCTGCTAGTCCAGTCAGAGACTCATGGCCTAAGCTATAAAAACGAGAGCAAGGAACTGCAGGCATTTTCTCCCTGCCCAGCCAGCAAATGGGAGTGGCTGCAAATCTCTGGCCAGACCCCATGCTCCTGGGTCAGGAGGAGAGAGGCAGCAGAGGACGTCCACAGCACACTTTTTATATATGTGGGGCCATAATATTTAAGTGTCTTGGCTGTAAGCCTGCGACTAGGTCCCCCGACAGCCAAGCCTTGCTCCGCACGCTCTAACAGCTGTCTGTAAAACCCGTTTATGGAGCCTCCATAAATTTCCCAGCTGCTGCAAACACAGGGCTAGGACAAAAGTGTTAGGGAGGGGGTCTTGTGGGGGAGGCGTGGGAGAGCAGCAGCTACAGCGTCTCTGCTGGCTTGTCCTCTGGGCCCCCTGCGTGCCCCCTGCCCATCTGGGGCTGCCTTACCCTAAATTCTTTTATTGAAGCTGATCTTAACATCGACCCCGTGGGGCCTGGCTGGGCAATCCAGCTCGGCACGAATGCAGGCACTTTCAAGATTGCAGCAAAAGGTACAGTAAATCAGAATTAAGTGTCATGATAGTGATTTGAACTGACACTGTTTTCACCTTGTCCATTTACTGGGAAATATATAACAGGAATAGATTGAGCCTGTCATATTGTACCTGAAAAATACAGCTGTTAGGGTGGGAAAGGCAGCTGGCACCGAGATAGGGTCCCAGCAGACAATGGGGTGAATGGTGACGGGCAGGGGTTGTCACCAGCATCCCTTTGGGGTGAGAGCTAGCTGTGAGAACACTCTAAAAAAGACTGCTTTTCTAAAGGCCAATTTAAGGCAAAATCAGCCTGAAAAGCTTTGTGAACAACAGTCCCAAGTGCTACCGGGACCCAAGGGGTCAGTTCCATTGCCCCAAGGGCCTGAATCATCAGAATACAGGGCACCACAAAAACAAAACAAGCAAACAGGAAAAGAAACAACACAAAACACCAAAACCCTTCCCAATAAAGTATTACATAGAGCCAGAAAAGTATACAAATCACTGTCACCAATTGAATATACCCAGCTCTAGAAACAGAACAGAAACCCTCAGGTGCCCCCCACCCCACACACACACACTCTCTGTCCTTCCTCTTCCCTCCCTGGGGACCACGACTTTGATGTTTCAAGCTCTGGACTGATTTTGTAAATGAAATTTTAAATCATTTTTGGAGCCTATAAATGTAATTCAGTGACATAGTACACACTTTACATGTTTCAAGTCTTGGGTTTGATCCCTACTGTCTTCTACATTGCCCTCAGCCTTCATAAAGGTCATACTGAAATCCCCACCTGTTTATTTTGGCCCCCAAAGGAAAGAACCTCTCAGTTTTAAAATAATTCACATGGAATATAAACATCAGATAAACTTTCCTCTGAAAAATTCATACGGCTTCCTGACCTCATTCCAGAGGCATGAGCTGTTGGGGGGCTGGGGGTTGGGGGTTGGGGAGGGCTGTGGAATGAGTGTGCAATAGAAAGGAGGAGTTGTCAGAGATGGAGTAAGCAAATGGGAAAGGGGTGAGGCTCAGGACTGGGATGAGGTAAGGGGTAGGTGGAGAGGCAGAAAGAGGTTGAGGTACCGGACTGAAAAAATTACAGAACTGGGGTGATGCTCAGAAATGGGACTCATGAACAGAGTGAGGTAATGGATGAATTTAGGGTCAGGTTCAGAAGCAGGGGAGAGTTGAAGGGGGGGTTCACGGTAGGAAGAAGAGTGCACTATAGGCCACTGAATGAGAGGCCCTGGAATCCAGCTATTGGCAAAATACTGAGAGGACAGGCTCTTAGCTCTTCAACCTCCAGGCTACTGGCAGTTTCAGGCACCAGATGACTCTACTCATCAGCCCCTCCCAGATGGAGTCCTTTCCTCCTCTCCTTCCTATTCTGACTGGTTGGAGAACTGACTGGTGACCACAGCGCCACCATCAGGAGGCCTCCAGCAATACTCCTATTGCTTCAGTCCTGACTGCATTCGCTCAGTTTTGAACCCCATAGAGAGCAGAGGTACCACACATACCCTCCCCCACAAAGTTCTATTAGCAGAAGATGGGGTCAGACTGTGGAAGAGAAACAGCCAGTAGGAAGCCGAGATCGCCTCTGTGAAGGAGACAGTTGTCATGATCTGAATTGTGTGACCCCTGACTGGGCAGCACATTGGGCGGTGGAGGTGGAACCACACTTGAGAGGAATCTCTCCTCCAGTCCTTTTATAGAGGGACTTACTTAGGGCCTGATATGCAGAAGCAAGGCTGTTGATTCATAGGAAGCCCCCAGCCAGAAGCTGAGGGAGCAGCTGTGACTTGGTGTGGGGGGAGCTGGTATGGGTTACATAGGAAGTTCAAGATCAGTCAAGCAGAGTGGAATCAGGGCCATATTCTCGGCTCAGTAGGAAAGAGACTTCAAATAGTTATCTGCATCTCCCTCTGAAATTGAACTGATTCCTCCTGTGTTGGTGGTTAGGTCTAGAAGAGACACTGTCCTTCTCTTGGCAGGATCTGCTTCAAATTCCCTGTTCCCACCCACATGGGCACCTCAGGCGCCTTGCTCAGTGTCAGTCTTTCATGGGACTGTGAGCTCTGTGAGGGCAGAGATGATGTCTGTTTTGGGTTTTCCCAGTATCCAGCTCAGTGTCTGACTCAAAACCTCCATCTTACAAATATCAGTGGAATTGCTGGTTGATAAACGGTAAGGAAGTCTACAGTTGAATCTGGACGCCAGTACTAAAAGTACCATTTAAACTGGGCCAGGTCTCAAATTTATCATCTGTAAAATGGGATAGCACCACCATACTCCTCTATGAGGACTGAACACAACACTATGTGCCTGGTATTTGGCAAACACTCAGTATATGGCACTGGATATCATTTCTGTTTTTTCTTGCCACGGCAGACCTCTCTGATTTTTGGTTCCAGCATTCCCCACTTCTCTTCCACACAGACTTTGAGGTCCTAGGTCTTTAAACAAGCCTTTGCTTATTGCCTTCGGGCTCTGTGACTATGCACATCTTGGACTCACTAGGATATCAAATTCGAGGCAGAATCTTTCTTTCTCTATCTCTTTTATTTGATAGAGAAAATGAGAGGGAAGGAAGAGATAGAGCAGGAGGTAGGGAGACACCTACAGACCTGCTTCACTGTTCATGAAGCATTCCCCCTGCAAGTGGAGACCTGGAGCTTAAAGCAGGATCCTTTACGCATGTTTACTCAACTGGGTGTGTGTCGTATGCTTTACATTGGTTTGTTCTAGCCCTCCCCCGCCAAGAGAATTGGATCAGTCCTGCTAATTTGGTGGGCCCGCTTGGCCCCACCCCAAGGAAACCCGCGAGAGTTCCAGAGTGCCAGAGTTTCAGGGGGTTCCCAAGTACGAGAGTTCCTGAGTTCCTGAGTTCGAGAGTTTCAGGGTTACAGAGTAAGAGAGAGTTCCAGTGTGCCAGAGTTTCAGAGGGTTCCCCAGTACGAGAGTTCCAGAGTTCCAGAGTTGGAGAGTTCCCGAGTTCCAGAAAAAGAGAGAGTGCTTGTGCCGCCGCAAAGAGACAGCAGAGTTCTGTTTGGTGATTAGTTTGTCTTAGTTTGTGAATCGTTGTTCCTGAATAAAGAAATACAGCTTCCCTGCCCAGCCATTGTCTCCGCGTCTCTGTTCACCACCGCGAAGCAAGCCAGCCCGGCAAGAGCCGTCCGAAATTTAACAACAGGTGTGCTACCACCCAGCCCTATCAAGACAGAATCTTAATAGATGCTGCCCCTTCCCTCTCATTCCCAAGGGCCCTGACATCTGTGACAACTGAGGCCTGTCCCTCCTTTCATGGGATCTTCCCTAGCCACCTGCTGGAAACTGACCTTGTCCCCCCATCTCTGATGGGCATTAGGGAGCCAGCCCCAAGGGAGAAGTCAGGCGAGGGGAGTGAGACTGTACTGGCTGGCCAGGAGAGGCCCTGCTGATGGAGGGCCTTTATCGACCGCCTGCTGTAAACTCAGGCTGCATCAGTCACTGGCCCCAGGACGGGAGCACATTCATCTGGGGGCATGGAGTGTGAGGGGGCTGGGATTTCTCATTCTAGGGCGACTCTAGGTTCACATCAGGAAATATTAGTCTGATGAGTTCCCTGTGAGTGGAGGAACTGTCGAGCATTAATCACAGGCTGAGGAGGAAACAACGCTAGGCCCTTGGTCCAATCCCCCAGGGTCTCATCCTTTCTGGGAACTTTAGAACCTCTCTGGGTCTGGAGACAAGGGTGGAAATTACCCTTGAAGTGGCTCCGGCAGCTCTCTTGCTACTCTCTGAAGTCTGTCAGCTTAGGGGCAGAGTATTTTGTGAGGTTTTGGGCAGGAGGTTTCACTGAGGAGTCTCAGTTTTCTTATCTATTTAATGGATGGGAAGGGTGAGGAAAACTGCATAATGGCTGTACAAAAGACTTGCATACTTGAGGTTGTAAAGACACAGGTTCAATCCTTCACAATACCATAAGCCAGAAACTTGCAGTGATAATAATGATAATAATAATAATAATAATAATAATGGAATGGGATGTGCCTCCTCCTCCTCCAGTTGATTATGAAGGCAAAAGGAAATCATGTGAGTCTAGGCAGTGGCACACCTGGTTAAGCACACACATGACAGTGCACAATGACCTGGGTTCAGTCAGTCCCTGGTACCCACCTGCAGGGGGAAAAGCTTCACAAGTGACGAAGTAGGGTTGCAGGTGTCTCTCTGTCTCTTTTCCTCTCTATCATCCTTCCCTTCTCAATTTTTCTTTTTCTCTATCCAATAAAAATGTTTCAATAAAAATTGAGGAAATCATGTGCGTCTGGACATGGTGACCAACATCTAATAAGCACCATAAATGCTGAATCCCAACTTTCAGTCTTTTCTTCCTTCTTCCTCTATGAGACTAGGACTCCTGAGTGACTGAGCTAGTCTGCACTTCATCTGCATGAAGCATGTATGATGTTGGACATGTGAATGAATGTACAAAAGAATGAATACAGACTGGGGGTTGAATACTGCCTGCAAACAGTACTCTTTTGGTTAAAAAACAAAACAAAACAAAACAAAACAAAACAAAAGAAACCTTCTTTAATGACAAGATGGCCACATGCTGTTTGAGACAGCAAGGGTCATTGTACCAAACTCTATCATACCGCTTCTCTACTGTGCACCCATACATGAGTCTCCCGTGTTTTTAGGTTCAAGCTCCAAATCCCTGTCTTGGACTGAAGGTCAGAGCACCACCTGTTCCCCAGTCTTCTTCTTCTTTTAAATATTATATTTATAAAAAGGGAACACTGGGAGTTGGGCAGTAGTGCAGCAGGGTTAAGTGCACATGGTGGGAAACACAAGGACCAGCATAAGGATCTAGGTTCAAGCCCCCGGCTCCCCACTATTTAGGGGGGTTGCTTCACAAGCTGTGAAGCAGGTCTGCAGGTGTCTATCTTTCCTCCTTTCTGTCTTCCCCATCCTCTCTCCATTTCTCTCTGTCCTATCCAACAACAACGACATCAATAACTACAACAGTAAAACAAGGGCAACTAAAGGGAAAATAAATAAATAAATAAATAAATATTAAAAAAATTTTTTTAAAGGAAACAATGACAAAACCATAGGATAAGAGTGGTACAACGTCCCCAGTCTTCTATCCCACCACTCTCTTTTCTTGCTGCTTGAGTTTCTCTAAAGTCTTGAGTGACTGTGTCCTTGTCCACCTTGGAATATATCTTCATGGATTCCCTGAGTGAGTGGTGTTCTTTCCAGCTTCTAGGCTTTTGAACATATTGTCAGGACCTCCCAGAGGTCTGACCCTCTAATTTCTAAGCCCAGAAAAGTCTCCAAGTGAACAGGAGAATGACCAGGGGATTTCCTCAGGCATCCTGCTGGGTGCCCTTGGTAACAAAAACAGCCAGCTCCTTGAAGTCTTCAGGAACTGTGTCCTGTGTAAGCTGGGCAGGCAGCTGTGGGCAGACTGGACTGTGCCAGCCAGTGGGCTCGAGTTCAGGGTCAGGTTGCTACAAGGGTATCTTAGAGTTTCAGGTACTAGTGGAATCCACTTGGGAGTGGGGGAGTGTCAGGTGTCCTTCTAGCCTTAACCCTGATGGGCACAGCTCTCTCCAGATCCCTATCCTTACTTGTTTATTCCCTTTGGTATTCAGCTGCTGTCCTAGGAGACAGGGTGACCGAAGAGGCAAATGTGGCTGTAGCAGAGTGTGCCG
This sequence comes from Erinaceus europaeus, assembly GCF_950295315.1. Lineage (NCBI taxonomy): Eukaryota > Metazoa > Chordata > Mammalia > Eulipotyphla > Erinaceidae > Erinaceus > Erinaceus europaeus. The sequence continues at coordinate 98,203,851 of NC_080171.1, read as the reverse complement.
AGTGAGGCGTGCTTTACAGCTCTGTCCAGACAGCTAATGGTCTCTGTGACATTGCCGCTCCAAATAGTAGCCCTGAAGTGGTCATAAATCAGGGGGTGCCATCCCAGCACCTCCCACCCCTCCAAGATTGTCTGCATGAATGTGGAGCTTTGGGATTTCCTGGTCAATGGAAAGGTTCATGAAAGAGTCAACTGTACCCACCCCAGTCCACCTTAGCACAGACTTGAAACTTTAGGTCAAGCAAAAAGTGATGGTGTATGTGTATGCAGACATGTGTGAAAAAGTGTTTACCTGCATCCCTTTGCCTGAATCTCTCTCTTTGTATGTGTGACTGAGTGAGCATGGTTGTCTGTGCATACAACAATGTTTGAACAATACATTATAGATGTAAGTCTAAAACACTTATTTTTTAAAAATATTTTCTTTATTTATTTTCCCTTTTGTTGCCCTTGTTGTTTAACATTGTTGTGGTTATTGATGTCATTGTTGTTGTATAGGACAGAAAGAAATGGAGAGAGGAGGGGAAGACAGAGGGGGAGAGAAAGACAGACACCTGCAGACCTACTTCACCGCTTGTGAAGCGACTCCCCTGCAGGTGGGGAGCCAGGAGCTCAAACCGGGATCCTTCCGCCAGCCCTTGCACTTTGCTCCACTTGTGCTTAACCTGCTGAGCCACCCCACTCCCAGTCTAAAACACTTGTATGCTATGATGCATACACATGATGTATGATGTGCATGTGTATATCTCTGCATGTCCTCTGTGAATGTTTGTGTGTCTGTTAATGACTGTTTTTATGTGTTTCTGCTTCTCTACATGAACCTTAGTAAGAATTGTGTTCCTCTGTGTCAGTGTGTATCTGCATTGCAAGCCAATTTGATGTATCAGTGAGTGTTTACATCCTTTTATTTGCTATGCGAATGTTAGACACCTTCTCTGTGTTAGGCTTTGTTCTCCGTGCAAAAAGTACGGTGCTATTAAATAGCTCCTACGCTATTTAATATTTACATCAGTGACTTCCCAGAAACTTCTTCAAGGAAGTTCATCTACGCCGATGACATCTGCTGTGCAACTCAGGCATCCAAGTTCGACATCCTCGAGGAAACACGAAAGACATGTCTCTGATATCTGATTACTGTAAAAAATGGCGACTAATCCCTAGCACTGCAAAAACGGTATCATCTGTTTTCCATCTACACCATGCCTCGGCCTCGCGTGAGCTTAATGTGCAGCTTGGCGGTACGAGAATCCTGCATGAAGCCCAGCCTGTCTATCTTGGCGTTACTCTCGATCGCACTCTGTCATTTCACAAACATCTCATAAAAACTGCAGCAAAGGTGGGCGCGAGGAATAACATCATTGCAAGACTGGCCAGCTCCTCATGGGGCGCAAGTGCTTCCACACTACGATCATCATCTCTGGCATTATGCTATTCCACTGCAGAATACTGTGCCCCAGTATGGTTCCGTAGCCCCCATGTCCACTTGGTCGATTCCAAATTATATTCCTCCATGAGGATAATTTCTGGAACCATCCGTTCCACCCCGGTTCCATGGCTGCCAGTTCTTAGCAACATCGCCCCGCCAGATATTCGTCGGGATGCGGCATCATCTAAGTTCATTTCCCACGTCTACGCTCGACCGGACCTGCCAATATACGCGGATATCTTCGCCCACCCTGTCCAACGCTTGACGTCTCGTCACCCAATCTGGTCCCCTATGCCTACACTGAACTTCTCTGTTCCAGTCTCTTGGAAACAGAGTTGGCAGTCAACTGAGGTAAAGAACAAACACCTCATCACAGACCCCTGCAAGCGTCAACCCGGCTTTGACCTAGCACGTTATGATTGGGCCCTCCTCAATCGCTATCGAACAGGCCATGGCCGGTGCGCCGCTATGTTCCATCGCTGGGGAGCCAGAGACGACCCGAACTGCCCCTGCGGCTACAGACAGACTATGACCCACATAGTCAGTGGCTGCCACCTCTCCAGATTCAAAGGAGGTCTTGAAACTTTACATCAGGCTCAACCTGACGCTGTTGACTGGCTACGGAAGAAGGGCAAACGCTAGAAGAAGAAGTAGACAAAAGGATGCTAAATAGACAAAGTCTCTGATTTAGGGACATAGGATATTGTAGCCAGTAGCTTAGAATACAAACACTAAGAAGATAATTAGGTTGGGTCTAAGATAGATTTGAATGGGTAGAATTGGGGAAGCCAATTAAAAGAGGGCTTCTTGGTTGAAGTGGCACTGAGGAGCAACATGAATGAGAAAAAGAAAACCACATGAAAATCTGGGCTAAGAGTGTTCAGACAGAAGAGGCAGCCTGCTTCAAAGGCCTTGGGACTGGAACTGAGTAAGTTTGCAAAGGGATAACAGTGAGGACAAAGTGGAAGATCTTAGAGACTCCAGTAAAGAATCTAGATTTTATTTTAGGAGTGAAGGAGAGCTTGAGGCAAGGAAGTGGCATTGAAGTGAGTTAAGTCTTAAAACACTGGCCTTGAAAGCTCTGTGAGAATGAACTGCACCGCAGGGAAGAGAAGTGTAAGCCAACAAAGATGGCAGTGGGGATTTCCTCTGTGCTTCCTCTTGGGATGGAGGGGCTCTGCCTCTGCTCTCCTATAGAGAAGCCCAGAAGATACCGCTCATCCTGCACTCTGGAGACACAGCTAAGGCTTGGTCGGGCCCTGAGGAAGGATGCATTTGAGTTTCACTTTTTTTTTTTCACTTTAGCTATTTCTCATTAGTTATACATACTTTTTATGGATGAAGGCTCAGTCTTTCAAAAGAGGAAGGGGAAGAATGAAAGTTAATGACAGGAGAGAACAAGTAAGGAAGAAACAAAGTTAGGTATGAGAAGAGGGGAAGAGAACAGAGAAAGTTGGGCATGAATGAACTTATAACTGATTCAGTGATGGAGGGTGAGCTGAATATAACTGTTTGAAAGACACATATTCTTTCTCCCTTTTCCCCAAATCATTCAAGGTATCCAAACACCAGAAAAAGGAGAGAATTAATGCATGGGAGAGACTGAGAAGAAATGTAATCTAACCTTGCAGCTACATCCTCAGTGTTACCAGTCTACTCAGATTTTTCTTTTCTTTTAATGTGAAGCTTTTTAAAAGTCCTTTCACATTTGCCAGTTCCCTAAGGTGGGAGGTCAGAAAACTCCACTCTCTATAAAGACTCTCACCTGACTTATGCCTGTTTTGTGAATACAGCTTTACTAAAGCACATGCACACACACACACACACACACACACACACACACACACACACACGCACGATGGTGATAGGAATCTTCATGAACTATGACCAGTGACGAAACCTAGCTCATGCATGTGGGAGGTCCTAGGCCCACACTCTGGTTTTGTATTAAAAAATAAAATAAACAATTAACCCATGGATCTATACCAGTATTTAGAGAGAATAGGACTAGAAGTTCACTACAGAGGAATGTAAAATAAAAGAAGAAACAAGACTGAATATGAAAAATAATCCTGCAACCACTAGTGTAATAACTTATTCAATGGAGCTACACTCCTGAATGCTAAAATTGGTGTATGGTGTAGTAAAATAGCTCATTCCTTCATCATGTGTGCAAACCCAGGTTTGAGCCCTGTTCCCACTGGATTGAAGGAAGTTTCGGTTGCTGTGGATTCTTTCACTCTCTTTTTGCCTTTCTGCTTTCTCTGTCTTTATAAACAAACAAGCAGACAAATAAATAAAACTGCTGTGTGAAATCTAGAGGACAAAGACTCCTAAAGTCTCAGTCAATAGATGATTTCAAGTAGGAAACATTTCTTTTAGAAAGGCAGACTCTGGCAGGCACCACCTTAATGAAGCAATCAAAATTAACATTGTGGGTAGTGGAATGTAGGACATATTTAAAATGTAGACTTGGCAGGGAGGGATCTTGAATTGAATGTGGAATCAGAGAAATCAAGGCATATTAAAACTAACTTCCAAATTTAGAGGTTGATCAACTAGGTAAGTAGTAGTGTCACTACTGAGAGAAGAAAGATTAGAACAAGAGTTCATTCAAGAGGAGAGAATCAAGACATCCGTACTGGCTCTGTCCAAGTTGAGATGTATGTGCAGGCAAAGTTATGAGGCAGGCATTTTAACCTAAAATCTGTCATTCATGCATATGGCTAAGATGAGATAGAAATTTAAGGGTCATCAGCCACAGGCCACATGATATCATATAGTCAATTTTAATAGTTTCAAAATCCTTTTAACAACAAAACATCTTTAAGTTTTATTTTATTTTTAAAATTATTACCTTTATTTATTTATTGGATAGAGGCATCCAGAAATTGAGAGGAAGAGAGAGGTAGAGAAAGAGAGAAACAGAGAGACACCTGCAGCACGACTTCACCACTGGCAAAGCTTTCCCTCTGCAGGAGGGGACCAGGGGCTTGAACCTGGATCCTTGTGCATGGCAACATGTGTGCTCAAACAGGTGCATCACAACCTGGCCTCCATCTTTAAATTTTACATGATGTGATATATGAAATCTTAAAATATTTTTGGTGCATATCACACCAAAGTAAAAGACTCTGGGGTGGGTGGGTGGGGAGAATACAGGTCCATGAAGGATGATAGAGGACATAGTGGGGGTTGTATTGTTAAATGGGAAACTGGGGAATGTTATGCATGTACAAACTATTGTATTTACTGTTGAAGGTAAAACATTAATTCCCCAATAAAGAAATAAAAAAGCAAGCAAATAAATAAATAATGCAAATAAATAAATAATAAACAACAAGAGCAACAAAAGGGGAAAAAAAAGATGTTCATATGGTCCAGGACACGGCGCAGTGGATAAAGCATTGGACTCTCAAGCATGAAGTACCGAGTTCAATCCCCGGAAGCACTTGTACCACAGTGATGTCTGGTTCTTTCTCTCCTCCTATCTTTCTCATTAGTAATAAAACCTTAAAAAAATATTTTTTAAAGAAGTGTATAAAAAACAAATTAAGGGGGTCAGGTGGTAGCACAGCAGATTAAGCGCATGTGGTGTGAAGCACAAGCACTGGCGTAAGGATCCCAGTTCGAACCCCCGGCTCCCCACCTGCAGGGGAGTCACTTCACAGGTGGTGAAGCAGGTCTGCAGGTGTCTATCTTTCTCTCTCTCTCTCTCTGACTTCCCCTCCTCTCTCCATTTCTCTCTGTCCTATCTGACAATGACGACATCAATAACAACAACAACAATAATAACTACAACAACTATAAAACAAGAAGGGCAACAAAGGGGGGAAAAGCAAAATATGAATAAATAAAAAAATAAAAAATAAATAACCCCTCAAACCTTACTACTCATAGTTTAGCGATCACCCTTCATGGCTTTCTATTATTCTGCTTCCATATACATATTTGTACACAACTGTGTCACATTATTTATGTTCCCCCCCCAGACATTTTTAATTTTATTTACTTTATTTTAACGAGAGAGAGAGACACACAGAGAGTGATACCAGAGCAAATCTTTTCTCTGGTTTGTGGAGGTGCTGTGTATTGAACCTAGGAACTTGAAGCTTCTGGCATAAAAATCTTTTGTGTAACCATTAAGATGTTTCCCCAGCCCTTCTCAGGCACTGAAAAAAAGAGATTTTTAAAGAAAAATCTTGCACCTTGGAAGAGCTATAATGGTTATTCTTGGGGGCCTGAAGGCATAGACGTTGGTGGTGTGATATGGAATTATAACCCTGTAATTTTATAATCATCATTAAATTAACTAATAAAATTAACTAATAAAGCATAACTTAAAAAATAAGCTTGCTTCCTTGGGGCAGGGAGATAGCACACTGGTTATGAAAAGACTTTCATAAGCCTAGGGGTCTGAGGTTCCAGGTTCAATCTCTTGGCACAACCATAAACTGAAACTGAGCAGTGCTCTGAATCTTACTCCTTTTTCGTCTCCCTGAACTTCCTTAGTATTTCAGCAACAAATGTTAACTTTGTTGTGAATTTGTTTCATCATTTTATATGCCTATGCAATCGTATACATATAGGACTTGCAGATCACTGCTTGATAAGATGAATCATACTGATATTTCTCAAAAGTTTTAATTAATAATATTGTGGAATTTTAGCAAGTGCATCTATTCTTTACAATGGCTACATTTATTCTTTGATATGAACAAGCCATGATTTAACATCTACCTAGTAGTGGACTTTTTCTAATTTTTTAAATCACTACTAGTTAGTTAGTTAGTTATGTTTCTGCATATTACTACTTTTGTTCACATCTATAAGACAAATTCCTATGAATGGGTTGTATTGAAATATGTGTACATGCGTATATGAATTTTTAAAAGATTTTTTAAAGTTTTTTAAAATTTAAAATCTTTATTGGATAGAGACAACCAGAAATTGAGAGGGTAGGGGAGATAGAGAGGGAGAGAGAGAGAGAGAGAGAGAGAGAGAGAGAGACCTGCAGCATTGCTTCACCACTTGCAAAACTTTCCCCCTGCAGGTGGGAACCAGGGGCCCGAACCTGGGTCCTTGAGCAGTGTAACATGTGCTCTCAACCAGGTGCGCCACCACCCGGCCCCATGCATATGAATTTTTAAAATAGATTTTCCCCTATTGCTTCCCAAAAGGCAGTATCAATTCTCTTTTTCACCAGTTATACAAGAAAATATACTTTTTCTTTCATCCCTACCAGTAGTAGATGTTAACGTTCTTTTGAATGTTTGCCAATCCAATGGGTGAGGAGTTACTTTAATTTGCATTTCCCCACATACTAGAAGGTTGAGCCATATGTTTATTGGCCATTTGGGTTTACTCTTCTCTGAGCCTATTCTTATCCTGGGAACATTTTTCCTATTGAATGCTTTGTCTTTTTCTTAACAATTTGTAAGAGCTAGAAATTAACTCCTTCTCTGTCTTATCCATGAGAAAATACCCTTATTCTTTGTAGATTTTATTTATTGTTACTAAGGAAAGAGAAAGAGAGGGAGAGAGAAAGAGAGTTTGTGAGAGATGGAGAGAGAAGGAGAAAATCATTCAGCTCAGGCTGGGAATTTAATCTGGGATTGTGCTTATGCAATTCTTTACAGTATCACCGCACTATATTCACAGCCTTATTTTTCCAAATTCAATGTATGAAAATCATCAGCTACTCAAAAGTGTTTAAACTGTATGTAGTCAGGGAATTCTATTTCTAATAATGACAGAATCCCTTGCAAAATGTCATTGTTGTTACAGATAACAATTATAAACTCTGGACAAAATATTTAAAAGACAGTATAAAGGCACAGAAAGTGATCAAAACCAGGCAGAAATTGGAGAAAATGACACTTGGAAAAAGAGAACAACACTAAATGAATCTCTCATTTTCACATCTTTATGCCTCAGGGCAGGCCCTAGGCAGTGACATATGAGCTGGGGGAAGCTTGGATAGCAATTCTTAGTTGTTGAGAATCACAGAGCACAAAGAAGACACTCATAATCACATTCAGGGGCACCAAAACTGAGGTGCTCTGGAATGTTTCATGCAGGAGGCCAGAGTACATGCCACCCTCCACAGGCTCATGTGTACCTGCTGTACCGCTGATGTGAGGGTGCAGAGATGAGTCAAAGACAGACCTCTGTCTGAGAAGTGCACCCTCCAGCAGTTAACAATTGCTGGAATTGACTGGGTCTTCTCTGAGACTAGTGACTTAACTTTAACTGACCAAAGAATCCAGAATTCTTTTCAGATCCCTCTATTTGGCAATGTTTGTCCCTTCTTCAGCAACTGACACTTGGAGTCTCAGAATCTCAAGCTTACCTGTGGCAAGGTGGTTCTTGGAGAGGGACTGCTTAACATGAGGTGCAGTTTCTTCTGCTGCTTTTCATCCTCCTGCAGCCTTGCCATTGCCCAAGGGAGCTGACTATCCTTTTAGCCCTCTTTAACCCAAAGCTACTCTTCATGCCCCACCCAGAACTTCCCCAACTCTTGGCTGAGCTCCCCAGACAGTCACAGGGAGGTGAGCCAAGAAGACCAGGCCTGAGAGCCCAACTCTATACTCAAGGTTACATTCCCAGAGTTCCTCCCTTCTCTCTCTACCAGCCAAGTTTCCTGGCTACTAATCTCTGACTTTCAGGGCCCCTATGCTAATTTCTTAATATTGCTCTAACAAATGACTATAAACTTAGTATCTTAAATGATGCAAATGTAGGGCCCAATGAGATAGCCCACCTGGGAAGTTGCCTGCTTTGTTATGCACATAGCCCAGGTTCAAACACCTCAACCCCACCACATTGGAAGACACTTTGGTGCTATGATCTCTCTCCTTTTATCTCTCTGTCTGCCTCTTTCATTCTGAAAAATTTGGTCTAGAGCTGTGAAATCCCACTGATGACAGAAAGATGTAAATGTATATTTTATGTCTTTGATCTAAAGGTCAGGTGTCTGCAGGACTGACATCTTTCCTTCTAGAAGCTCTTAGGGAGGATCCTTGCCTTTCCTTTTCCAGTTGTACAAACTGTCTGCCTGCTTGGCTTCTAGGCCCTTCCACCTTCAAAGGCAGCATCTCATCACTCTGGTCTATACTTCTGTCCCTATATATCTTTCTCTCCAGTTTTCCTTTTTCTCTCACTGTTTTTATGCCTCCACAGGATGCTCTCAGATCATCTCCAGATCCTTAGCCTGATCACATGAGCATGGTCTCTTGACCAGGAAAGATCACCTCTTCATAGGTTCCAGGGACATGGACATGTTTGGGGTATCATTATTCTGCCTGCTACAGTCTCCAAATCTGAGTTTGTTTGCTTAGAGTAACACTGTCTGGAAAATGCTGCAACAGGGCAATGATGTTTCAGAGCCAATGGTGCCGAGCACAATCTCATGTCTCTTAAGCTCTGGCTCACTTCAATTTCTGGGCTGAGAAGACACCTTTTCCCAAGGTGACAGACTTCAGTCTCAGATCAGAAGATGCCTTAGAACAAACAGTTCATTGATGGGGAGCAACAGAACATAGATATACCCACAGACACAAACATTTGCATACAAAGGGTAAACTTAACCTAACAGAAATAAATGCTTTAGGATTGATCTCTGGGTATGGATTGTTAAAAGCCTGTAAGTACCTCTGCATGTCCAAGTGTGTGCAATTGTGATTGTGTGTGGACACTGTAAGTACGTGTGTGTGTGTGTGTGTGCGTGAGTGTGGTCACACATGGGAGCATGAACACTTGTGTACATGAATGAATGTCAAGGTGAGTATGCACATCTGCTTGTAAGTGTGCATGTATGGGAGCTTTCTAAAGACTGAACAGAAAGCAATCTGCTTATCATTCCAGGGGATGAACATAATTCATTTCAGGGGAGATGGCTTTTTGTTTCGAAAAGTACACTGTTGTCCTGCTGGAGGGTGTCATAAGTGACCTGGTAAGGTATTAGAAGAAGAGAGCTGAGTTTCTACTATGATTTCTGGAAATAGCTTGAGAGATGATTAGTGACAGGCAAAGAGACAAGGCAAGAAGAGGCAGGGAGTGACACTGATGAGCAGAAAGATGACTCAACATGGACTGAGATAGGGACTCTATGGCAGGTCCTAGCCAGTGAAATATCACCTTTGGTTGCAAAGAGCTGATAAATTTCCAGAAATAATGATGTGTGATACTAAGTTTTAATTTACTTTCTCTATGTGTTCTTTTTTTTAAGTAAACCTTTATTATTTTAAAATATTTTACTTATTTTACATTAATGAGAGAGATACAAAGAGAAAGGCACGGAGAGAAACACCAGAATACTGCTCAGCTCTAGCTTATGGCGATGCTAGGAACTGAATCTGAAACATCAGAGCCTTAGGCATGAAAGTCTTTTGCATAAACATTATGCTGTCTCCCCAGGCCTCTCTTCTATGTCCTAACCACCCTCATCTCTGTCTCAAGTCTTGCTTTTACTGTGACCTTTGTTGGTGCTGAGTGTAGAGAATAAACAGGGAAACCTGGAAGACTCTACCTGCAGCACCATGGTCGTGTGTGTGTGTGTGTGTGTGTGTGTGTGTGTGTGTGTGTGTGTGTGTGTAGGGGACTTTCACTGCATGTAGGATGTGAGCTTGAGCCACCTGATATGAATGTAAATTAAAGGATAAACTATGGGCACCTGGGTCATAAGATGCCTATTAGGGTGTTATGGTACTGTGACTATGTTTGTATCTATGCCATCTGGAACTATGTGCTGGATATATCTAACAGGAAACTTTATGTCAACCTTACACTGTCAGTTGACTCTCTTGTTCCCAGTCCCTCCAGTGCAACTGAATCTTACTGTCTTCCTAGTAGATTTCATCTGCATTAAGTTTTAGTTACTGTAACTATATATTCTGGGGTATTTAATTTGAGCTTAGAATTGTGTTTACGACTTCCTGTAAATATTTCTGCAACCACCCCCCCCACCCCCATTAAACTGGTTTGAACTCACTGCTTTCTCCTAATGACCTGGTTCTTGGTCATGATTCTCAGTAGATGGTTTCCATGTCAACTCAAATGTACAAGCATGAAACTAAGTACCATTGCTGGATCCCCATCTTTCTCACCATCTCTTTGTGCTATCTGTCTGTAAGGTCTGTTGATGTGGCTCTTCTAATTCCATGTTCTTCATCTTCCCAACTCCACTGTTACCTATCTAGTCCAATGCATCCTATATCCCACCTACATAATTGTAATATTCTCCTAACCAGCTTCCTGCATCATCTCTTTACCTCCTCCAATCAGATATCTAATCTGTAGTCAGAGTAAAAGAACAATGGAAAATTACATTAAAGTACACTATGCAGTGGTTAGAAACAATTGAACTTCACCTGCATTCCACTTAATTCACTGGTCTTTATCCCAGAGGCAACTCCCACCTCTTTTAGCTACTGTTTACAGTATCTCTAAGACCTTCCAGTGATGTACTTCCATTTCTGTTTCTGATTTATGTATTTTAGACATTATCAATTGAGTGCTTGCTGTGATAGGTGAGGGTTTAGCTCACAGAAAGCACTTTAAATACTGTTCATTGCAATACCAATGATTATATGGATGTATTGTACATGATTATATTTTCTTTTTGAATACTGTTTCCCCTGGAATTTCAACCTGCCCTTCTCCCTTTGATTTATTTGTCATTATTTTCATTAATTTCCAACCTTCCCATCCAATTTTGTGTTATTACATTCTCCCTCCCCAGGATACTCCATTTCCGATGTGGACAGGTTCTTCCTGCTGCTACATCTCTTCTTTTCTGAATTTCTCTGTTGTGGGTCTATGTTGCCTCATTGTTTCTTGGACACTGAGTGGTCCTCATCTTTGGTTCATTCTGTCATGTGGCTAAAGCAAATTCCCAAGCAATTATCTTTAAAAAGGTGCATCCGAGGGAAATTTTCTGAGATAATCTTTCTTCTAAATATTTCTCATACTGTTCAAGTTTGGCCAGACATATAAATTCTAATTAGAGTTTGTATTGCTATGTGGAAATGTTATGCATATACAAACTATTGTATTTCACTATTGACTGTAAACCATTAATCCCCCAATAAACAAATAAAAACAATTCTAATTAGTAATCATTTCTCTTGAAACTTCGATGTCCAAAGTTTTGCATTCAATGTTGCTGCACAGAAATCCGATGTCATCCTGATATTTGATGTGCTTGTGTAATTTCTACATCTTTCTCTCTTGAAAGTTTTGGTTTTTGTGGGATTCACCACTTAGCTCCCCTTGCCCCAATTGCACATGTATATATTCACAGCACTGAAGCTTCCTCCAGTTTAATGGGCATTGGACTTAAACCTAGACAGTATGCATGGCAAAGCAGGCACATTCTCTAGGAGAGCTGTTTTGCTGACCTCTTTCCTAAAGTTTTTAATGGCTTCTGTGCATCTGTGGTAGTCTGATATTTGTGATGTGTCTGTCTGTGGCTTTTTCTGCATTCATTTTGGTTAACTATTCAGTCTTTACCTTGAGACTTGTGTCCTTCAGCTGTGAGGGGAAATTTCTTGTACTACTTCCTTGTTAATTCTCCCTTCCGTACCCCTTTTAAAACCATTTTTTCCCTGAAATTAATATTAGTTATCTACTGAAATCCCTAAACAATAATTTATTTTTCTTATTTTATCCTCATATTTTCTACTCGTTTTACCTTGGTGTTATGCCTTGTGAGACTTCCTTGAATTTATCTTTTCATTCTATTGAATTTTTCAATCTAAATAATTTAATATTGAATTTATCAGAGTCTTTGCTTATTGTTTGACTGTTGTGTGCAATCTATGTGTAGGACTGAGAGGTATATATAGGAGACAATGGTTTTATCTGTCAGCCTTCAATTTATTCCCTTGTTTAAGCCCTGAACAATTCTCCTAATTTCTTTTGCACACAGCATCTCTGAGATCAAGTCTCTCCCAGATTCTGTAAGATAGAATTCCTTTTTAAAGACAGAGGCAGAGAGACAGGGAGAGTGGAAGTGAGAAAGAAACATGAAAATTCCTTCAGTGAGGTAGAGGCAAAACTCCAACCTGGGTCTTGCACATGGCAAAGCAGCACTCTGTTCAACTGAGTTATTTTGCTGGCCTGGGGACAAATTATTTACTAATGAGACACCACTAGACTGCATAAAATTAGCTCCATAAGAACCTCTCTCCATTCATTTCGGCTCCCAGAAATTGGTCCAAATCTTTTTTGTTTAAATATTTTATTTACTTATTAATGAGAAAGATAGGAGGAGAGAGAGAGAAAGAACCAGACATCCCTCTGGTACATATGCTGTGGGGTATCAAACGTAGGACCTCATGCTTGAGAGTCCAGTGCTTAATCCACTGCACCACCTCCCAGACCATGGTCAGAATGTTTTGACTCACACACATCCCTGAATCAATATCCTTACTTGTTACTGGCTTACTCAAATTTTCTATTTCTACACAGATTTTGTAGGATGAAAAAAAAAAAGAATGTTTTGACTCATGAAATCTCTTTTGGTTTTATTCTATTTATTTTGATGGCATCTTAGGAGGGAAGTGATTAATAAACTTGATTAGGGGCCAGGGAGATGTCTCAGTGGTAGAACACCAGCTTTGCATGGCTGAGGCCCTGTGTTGGATCTTCTGCCTTACATAAGAGAAACAAAGATAAAACAAATAGAGTATCATGGACCATGGAGCAGTACTTGGTCCTTCTTTAGATCCATCTCTCTTTTACTCTTTCTCATAGGGGTCAGGGGAGGGGGGGCATGGGAGATGACTCATCAGGTTAAAATTATGCTTTCCAAATCTTGGTCCATACTCCCAGAGGGGGGAAAATGATAGGGAAGATGACCAGAGGGCTCTGAATTCCACCAGGAATTCCATCAGGACCCAGAGAGAGAAGAGGAAAAAGGAAAGGGCATTTTAAAGTAGTGGTAACAGGTGTAGGTGTGACTTAGAAATGAAGAGAAGGAACGACCATCCCCAGGGAAAAAAGTGGGGGATATATATATATTTATAGAAATAATAGTCAACCCATATCTGTGACCTTGGAAGAGCTACTTCAGTTTCCAATAGAGGGAATGAGGACACAGAACTCTGGTGAAGGGAATGGTGTAGAATTATATCCCTGCTATCTCATAATTTTATAAATCAACATTAAATCCCTAATAAAAATAAACATATGATTTACTGTGCATGAAGCCCTGGGTTTGATTCCTAGAACCACATGTCAGCACCATGGACAGCACAAGGGGGGGGGACCTCCATAGATAGTGGAAAGGTGCTTTGGTGTTTCTCTTGCTCTCCCGTCTGCCTCCCCACTCCCATAAATATAGAGTAAACAGTTGGGCCAATAAAGCAATTCAGCAGTAATGTGATACATGAAGCTCTGAATTCATTCCCCAGGACCACAAAATAGTAATGGCATAATAATAGCATTAAAAATTGACCAAAGGAAGAGACTCACATGATGGAGACCCTAGGTTTGATTTTTGGCACCACATAAAAATATTCTCTATTGATTCGCCACTCACACTTTCACTTATAACTCTAACTTCCCCTCACTGCTCCTTAACCTGGCTTGCTCTGCTCTGTCTTTTTTCTTCCCACCTATCTCTTCAACTTCATCTTTGTATTTGCTCTGATGTTTGCCACAATAATCCCTTTCTCCTTCTTTCTTTAATTTATCTATTGAAGTTTAGCATACCTATGAAAAATTGTACAAAAAAATTTAACTTATAATATCCGTGTAAACAGAACCTAGAACATGAAACAGATACTCACCAAGTCCAGAAGACAATTGAGTGACGACCTCCTGCAAGAGCAACCATTCTTCTATGTTTGCAGAGGCTGGAAATCTTTAGTAGGTACACTCATAAGTATCTCTGTGATAATCATTCATGTGGAGCATAACCATCATCATGTGCATTTTTGTGTATTTTAATTCATGTTGATGCTACAATTTATGTTGATAAATTGATCCATTCTTCCACAAGGAGGAATTTAAGTAGTTCTGAGTTTTCTACTATTATGGGCACTGCAACTCTAGACATTTTGTAAGTACAAGTCTTGGGTAAGCATTCATTGTGGCATAGGCTCAGGAGTGGAACTGTTTGATTGTTGGGGATGTATATATTCAGCTGTAGTATAGTGATATAATGAGAGCTTACTAAAATTCCTCTATCCATTCCACTTGCTTAGTGTGAGAGTTCCTGTTCTCTACATCCTCTTCTATAATGGATATTTTGGCTACTTAATTTCAACTATTTTGGTGGGTGGTAGTGGTAAAACATTATTTTAGTGGCAGTTCTCAGATCACTAAAAAAATTTAGTACTTTCCCACATACACCTCAAGGACATCTTTGATGAATCAAACCCAATTGCAAGGAAGACTAAAGCAGAAACAAACCAATGGGACTACATCAAATTAAAAAGCTTCTGCACATCCAAAGAAACTATTAAACAAACAGAGAGACCCCTCACAGAATGGGAGAAGATCTTCACATGCCATACATCAGACAAGAAACTAATCACCAAATATATATAAAGAGCTCAGCAAACTTAGCACCAAAAAAGCAAATGACCCCATCCAAAAATGAGCAGAGGAAATGAACAAAACATTCACCTCAGAGGAGATCCAAAAGGCTAACAAACATATGAAAAACTGCTCTAGGTCACTGATTGTCAGAGAAATGCAAATTAAGACAACACTAAGATACCACCTCACTCCTGTAAGAATGGCATACATCAAAAAGGACAGCAGCAACAAATGCTGGAGAGGATGTGGGGACAGAGGAACCCTTTTACATTGCTGGTGGGAATGTAAACTGGTACAGCCTCTGTGGAGAGCAGTCTGGAAAACTCTCAGAAGGCTAGACATGGACCTTCCATATGATCCAGTAATTCCTCTCCTGGGGAGAGGACTCCATAACACCCAACCAAAAAGACCCCAAGGACTCCATAACACCCAACCAAAAAGAGGTGTGTACTCCTATGTTCATAGCAGCACAATTCATAATAGCTAAAACCTGGAAGCAACCCAGGTGCCCAACAACAGATGAGTGGCTGAGAAAGCTGTGCTATATATACACAATGGAATACTATGCAGCTATCAAGAACAATGAACCCACCTTCTCTGACCCATCTTGGACAGAGCTAGAAGGAATTACGTTAAGTGAACTAAGTCAGAAAGATAAAGATGAGTATGGGATGATCCCACTCATCAACAGAAGCTGACTAAGAAGATCTGAAAGGGAAACTAAAAGCAGGACCTGATCAAATTGTAAGTAGGGCACCAAAGTAAAAACCCTGTGGTGAGGGGTAGACATGCAGCTTCCTGGGCCAGTGGGGGATGGGAGTGGGCGGGAGGGATGGGTCATAGTCCTTTGGTGGTGGGAATGGTGTTTATGTACACTCCTAGCAAAATGTAGACATATAAATCAGTAGTTAATTAATATGAGAGGGGGGAAATCAATTGTATGTCTCAAAGTTTCTCAAAAGACAAACTGAATCTTTTTAATATATAGGCTATGTATTTGATATGCGGACTCTCTCAAAAGCCTAGACCAAGTAGATTAGAAGCATCCAATAGCACAGCTATATACAAGATACTGGATACTGCACAGCAAACCATAACAAAGGGACTTTTCAAAGTTAACCCAATTAACAAATAATGTGATGATAATATTAACTATCGATTGTCTTTTTGAACCCTAAGACAGCAGGAACCTCACATCTCCACTATAGAGCCCCTAGTTCCCCCAGTCCTGGAACCCTTGGATAGGGCCCACTTTCCCGTATGCATCTCCCAATCCAAACCAAATACTATTGCATCTGCCGATCACAACCTAAGCAACGCAACGATTACCACCTCAACATGCTTCACCTCAGACTGTATCCAGAGACTTCACGTGTGGAATGACAGCCCTTCAGCTTCATTACTCGGGTGAGACCTTTCCTTTTATAGTACACTCTAATTTCATCTCAGGTGGTTCACTTTCTAACAAAGTCCCATAACCTAGATATACACCAGTTTCTGTGAGAGAGAGCTTATGTGCACACGTATCCATAAACTACTGCAAAATATATACCTGAAAGCAGAAGTACACTAGAGTTTGCAGTGAGTACCTCCCTAACACTTCCTCTCCACTATTCCAAGCTTGGGATCCATGATTGCTCAACAAATTGTTTGGCTTCATATGTTAACTCTCTTTTCAATCACCAGGTTCCAGATGCCACCAGGATGCTGTCTAGGCTTCCCTGGATTGAAGACCCCACCAATGTGTCCTGGAGCTCAGCTTCCCCAGAGACACACCTTACTAGGGAAAGAGAGAGGCAGACTGGGAGTATGGACCGAGCAGTCAACGCCCATGTTCAGCGGGGAAGCAATTACAGAAGCCAGACCTTCTACCTTCTGCAACCCTCAATGACCCTGGGTCCATGCTCCCAGAGGGCTAGAGAATGGGAAAGCTATCATGGGAGGGGGTGGGTTATGGGGATTGGGTGGTGGGAATTGTGTGGAGTTGTACCCCTCCTACCTTATGTTTTTGTTCATTAATCCTTTCTTAAATAAAAAAATAAAATAAAATAAAATAAAATTTAGTACTTTAACATGTGTTTATTGGACTTTTGAATATCTTCTTTTGTGAAGTAGCTGTTAAAGTCTTCCTCCACCATTTTTAAAGAGTAGATTGTCTATTTTTTTCCTGTTGATTTGTAGGCATTTGAAAATATATTCTGATAGCTGGAATGCACAAACTTACAAAAGAAGGAGGAAGAGGAGGAGGAGAGGCATAGACAAACTTCTAAGATTTTGCTAGAGCTATAGTAGTTAAGGAAAGAAGACTAGGAGAGGGGGCTGGGTGGTATTGCACCAAATTCAGCACACTTCACAAGCTGTGAAGTAGGTCTGCAGGTGTCCTTCTCACTCCCTCTCTATCTTCCCCTGCTCTCTCAATTTCTCTCTGTCCTGTTGTATTAAAAAAATATAGCCTACAAGACAAAAAAAAAAAAAAACAGGGTAAAGAATTTTGGTGCAGTGTGGAACTATAACCATACAATCTTCTCATAAATCACTAACAAACATATTCTGAGTTCAAGTTCTTTGTTAAGTGTATAACTAGTGCACATGCAACCTCTCCCACTCCTTTACTTAGTTTTTCACTCTCTTGCTTGTATCTTTTCTTTTCTCTCTTTTTTTTTTAATTGCCGGGACTTGGTGCCAGTACTACAAATCCATTGCTCCTGGCAGCCATTTTTCTTCTTTATTTTATTTTATTTTATTTTATTGAGTAGAACTGAAATTGAGAAAGGAGAGGGAGATAGAGAGGAAGAGAGAAAGATAGACATATGCAGACCTGCTT
Source organism: Erinaceus europaeus (assembly GCF_950295315.1). Classification (NCBI taxonomy): domain Eukaryota; kingdom Metazoa; phylum Chordata; class Mammalia; order Eulipotyphla; family Erinaceidae; genus Erinaceus; species Erinaceus europaeus. Next base: position 98,186,054 of record NC_080171.1, on the reverse strand, counting down.
CACCACTCACGAAGCATTTCCCCCTGCAGGTAGGGAGCGAGGGCTTGAACGCAGGTCCTTGCACATGGTGATACGTGCACTTAACCAGGTGTACTACCACCTGCCCCCTTGCTTGTATCTTTAAGGAACAGAATTACATTATTGTATTATGTTCAACTCATACATTTTTCTTTTTATAGTTAGCCTTTTAAGGTTTTCTTACAGCCATTTTTATGGATATTCTGAAGTCACACAACTGCTCATTTACTGTTCTTCTAAATCATATCAATTTGTTCTCATTCATAACAGTGACCACACCTTAATTTCACATTTATTCTTGCGCATTCTGTATTCTCTCTTTTATTTACTTCTTCCCTACTTCTTTTTTACATTTAGCATTGCAAACCACCTGAAATTTATTTTTGTAGATGACTTGAGAAGAATCCAAATATACTTTTCCCTTCCATATGACTCATCAATTGACATAGCAGTGTTTATCTTCTCTCTCTCTTCCTCTCTCTCTCTCTCTCTTCCTCTCTCTCTCTCTCTCTCTTCCTCTCTCTCTCTCTCTCTCTATATATATATATATATATATATCTATGTAATTTTTATTGTCTTTATTTATTTATTGGATAGAGACAGCCAGAAATTGAGAGGAAGGAGGGTGATAGAGAGAAACAGAGAGATACATGTAGCCCTACTTCACCACTCTCAAAGCTTTCACTCTGCAGGTGGGGACAACGGGCTCAAATCAGGGTTCTTGTGCATTGTAACATGAGGCTCAACAAGGTGTGTCACCAACCAGCTCTGCTTTGTTTCTTGTCTTCAAGATGGTCTTGGCTGTTGTTGGGTACTTGTCTTCTTTATTGATTTATACCTTTGTCATACCTCTTTTAGCCCCAGAGTCTTTCACCTGTTCCTCCTGCTGAAATTCTTTCCCCAAACTAGTTGATTTTTCCTCTTTAGCTCACCTTTGAGTTGTCACTTCCTCAGACAAACATTCCCCCCAACTCTGTTCGGGTCAAATACACTGTGGAAACCCTTATAATATCAATTTGTTCTCATTCAAAACAGTGACCAGACTTTAATTTCACATTTATTCTTGTGCATTCGGTATTGTCTCTTTTAGTTATTCCTTCTCTCCTTCTTATTCCTCTTCTAGCTTCACATGGACAGGAATCATGTTTGTTTCACTTACCAATGTCCCCGGGCCTTCGCACAACTAGTTGTCTAGTCAAAACCTCTGAATAACTGGAGGGGAGTGTGCCTGATGTATGGCAGTCTGAGTGTGTCATGTGTCCCTTTGTGTGTGTGTGGGGGGGAGAAACTTTACAGTGTGTGTCTGCAGGTATGGGACAATTAGCAAAAAGGCCAATTAGGAAGAGCAGATGAGGGAAGATGTGCCCACCTCGCCCCTAGTTCTCTTCACCCTACCCCTTATGCCCACCCTCCCTGTTCACTCTCTGCTCTGTCCAGCGCTCTCAGAAGCCTCCTCTCCTTTCTGAGTGGCTGGAGGAAGATGCTGGTCTCCAGCTGCCTCCGCTCGGCTGCCCTTGTGCAGTTGTCTGCCAGTTGTGCATGCCGATTACTATGAATGCCACCATCTGGTACGCCACGTGGACATCATAATCTTTTCTTAATTACATTAGCAGTGCAATCAGTTACTGCATTACAAGGCCGGCGATGAGCTTTTAAATCTTGGTGGAAATCATAAATAATTGCACTAAGTACCAGGCGCCAGATGTGTGTGCCAACTTTGGTTGCACTAGATAAATAGTAACCTTACAAGAGTGTTAGACAGCAGGCGGTCCAGTCAGCCACCAGGCCACACCACACCTGGGGTCCTACTGCAGGAAGGCCCCCACAGACCATGCACCCAAAGGGTGGAGGCCTTGGAGTGTGTGGGGACCAGGGAGAGAAAGGTATTCCCAGGGCCAAGGAGATGCAGGAGGGATGTGGAGAAAGACAAAGTAAAAATGAGGTGGGTGGACAGGGAGAAAAAGAATGAGGATGAGTGATGAGAAGGGGAGATGGGAGGGAGAAAAAAGTAGAAAGAGAAGAGGGACCCAGTAACAGGCAGGGAGAGAGGTACTGAGGTGGAGACAGAGTCTAGGGGAGACATAAACTGAACATCTGAGATCTAGAGAGGGCACAGAGACAGGAAATCAGTCTCTGAGCAAAGAGTCTCAGATGGTTGGCAAGGCTGAGAGAACAAAAGACTGGTTTCACCTAGCCTTTCATACTTGGTCACCAATTGGAAGAGATGTCAAGGGCCAATTTAGTTACCTGGGGCAGGAAACATGTAGTCACATAAAGTTGAGACTCTGGTCAAGCCTGAGGAAGCATCCGTTTCGTTCTCTGTTCCTTTCTCTCTTACTTCCTCTCTCTCCTTTTCTCTCTTTCTCTCCTCTTTTATTTCTTTCTCTGATAGTGACAAAGAGACAGAGGCAGAGAAAGAGAATGAAAGAAACTACAGCACCAAATTCTTCAGTGTGGTGGGGGCCAGGCTTGAACCTGGGTCATATACACCACAAAACAATACACTGTCCAAATTAACTGTTTTACCAGTCCAGTTTTCAGAGCTCTGGCAAGAGAATTCTCTTATTTTTTTGTATCTGAGAAGGTGAAGCATTTGAGAGAATATCCAGAGGAGCATGGCTAGTTTATGCAGAAGTTACCACCATAGTTGCTTTAAGCTGACCACATGCCCAGGATTGAGGAAGTCTTTCAGAGAAGGATGACATGCATGATAGTTCATAGTCAGCCAACCAGGTGAAGAGGAGACAAAAGAAGGAAAGAATATTCCAGGAGCAGGGAACAGCATATCCAAAGGCCCAGACTTAGCATGCTTAATAGTCAGATAGAGAGAGGAAGAGAGAAAGAGATGTAGTTTAAACAAATAATATGCTAGAGAGAGAGAGTTATTTTAGGTTAACTGCACTATTGAAAATGTATTCATTTTCAGTCTCTCTTTTAGCTTAATGAATAAACTTTAATGGAATATAAAGATATATAAATCCAAAGATAATGGAAGCAGAAAAGAAGACAAAATCAGACAAGGAATTTTCATTACAGTTTGGAAACTACAAAGATGGATGATATAACTGACTTGTGGAGCAAGGAGAACTTAAACCAAAACCTTCAGGAAGGAAAGTCAATCAAGAACAAACAAGTTAGCCTCCTCAACCTGAGACATGTTCAGGACTGAGAAGTCGAATTTTTCCAAAGGCCCCAATTGCTGGGGGGAAGATTCACAAGTGGTGAAGTAGGGCTACACGTGTCTCTTTGTCTCTTTCCCTCTCTATCTCGCCCTCTCAGTTTCTCTGTCTCTATCCAATAATAAATATATATTTTTTAATTCTAAGAGAAAATTATCTCAAAGGGGAACACAGGAGAGGGTAATAAGGAGGGTTAAAGCAGATGACCACCCCCCCCATCACACACACACACACACACACACACACACACACACACACACACACACACACACACACACATTTCACCACAGGCAAAGATGGGTTTCCCCCCTGAGAGGTTGGCCCAAGGGGTCTGAATTCAGATCATTAGCTAAACAAAGAGTGATAATCCAACTAAAACCAATAATTTTTGTTGCTCGTAAGAGATTGGTAGTTGAACTTGGGACTATTTCCATGCCTCTTTCTTCTAGTTCAGTAGACTGGAGAGTTCTTGGGAGGAACTGCATAGCACAAGAGAAGCAGTCTCTGGAGACCACTGTGGGAGGTTCTTCCATGAAACAGTGAGTATGTGCATGACCACTTTTGGGTGAGCCCCACACATTTGTTTTGAGTTTCCAGTCTGCTTTTTATGCCACACTTTTAAATATGAATGACAGTCATTATCACCAGATGTTTGTGGTAAACTCTATAATGAAAGGCCAAAGATCCAGAAGAACAGGAGAAGGCAACTGGAGGAGAGACAATGACCTATAAAAAGTAAGATTAATGTTGGAGAGGATGAGGGGGGAAAAGGGGGACACTTCTGCCCTGCTGGTGGTAGTGGCCCAACCTTTGTCAAAAATAGTCTGGAGATTTCTCAGAACACTAGAAATAGACCTGCTCTATGACTCAGTGATTTCTTCTTTGAGGATTTACCCAAAGGAAACAAAAGCACTTAGTAGAAGAGATCCATGCATACCTATGTTCACAGCAACACAATTTGTAATAGCCAAAACCTGGAAGCAGACCAGATGTCCAACAAGAAATGAATGACCAAAAAAAAAGTGGTATATACACAATGAAATATCATTCAGCTATTAAAAACAAGATCACCACCTTTGAGACATCTTGGATAGAATTAGAGGACATCATGTTAAGGAACATAAGCCAAAAAGAGAAGGACAAATACCAAATGATCCTTTTTTTTAAAAAAAAATTCTTTATTGGGGAATTAACATTTTACATTCAACAGTAGATACAGTAGTTTGTACATGCATAACATTTCCCAGTTTTCCATATAACAATACAATCCCCACTAGGTCCTCTGTCATTCTTTTTGGACCTGTATTCTCCCCTTTACCCACCCCAATGTCTTTTATTTTGGTGCAATACACCAATTCCAGTTCAGTTTTTACTTGTGTTTTCCCTTCTGATCTTGTTTTTCAACTTTTGCCTGAGAGTGAGATCATCCCATATTTATCCTTCTGTTTCTGACTTATTTCACTTAACATGATTTTTTCAAGCTCCATCCAAGATCGGCTGAAAACAGCAAAGTCACTGCTTTTAATAGCTGAGTAGTATTCCATTGTGTATACGTAACACAGCTTGCTCAGTCAATCATCTGTTGTTGGACACCTGGGTTGCTTCCAGGTTTTGGCTATTAAAAATTGTGCTGCTAAGAACATATGCATACACAGATCTTTTTGGATGGGTGTGTTGGGTTCCTTAGGATATATCCCCAAGAGAGGAATTGCAGGATCATAGGGTAGGTCCATTTCTAGCTTTCTGAGAGTTCTCCAGACTGCTCTCCACAGGGGATGGACCAACTTACATTCTGCAGGAGGGTTCCTTTGATCCCACAACCTCTCCAGCATTTTCTGCTGCTACCTTTTCTCCTGTATGACATTCTCATGGTATTTCATTGTTGTCTTTATGTGCATTTCTCTGACAATCCAAGACTTGGAACATTTTTTCATGTGTTTCTCAGCTTTTTAGATCTCTTCTGTGGTGAATATTCTGTTCATGTCCTCTCCTGAATTTTGGATAGGGTTATTTGTTTTCTTCTTGTTGAGTTTGGCAAGCTCTTTATATATTCTGGTTATTAGCCTCTTGTCTGATGTATGGCATGTAAAGATCGTCTCCCATTCTGTGAGGGGTCTCTTGGTTTGGGTAGGTTTCTTTTACTGGCAGAAGTTTTCTAATTTGATGTAGTCCCATAGGTTTATGCTTGCCTTAGTCTTCTTTGTAATTGGATTCATTTTATGGAAGATGTCTTTAAAATTTATGTGGAAAAGAGTTCTGCCAATATTTTCCTCTAAGTATCTGATAGTTTCTGGTCTAACATTCAAATCCTTGATCCACTTAGAATTTACTTTTGTGTTTGGTGAAATAAAGTGGTTCAGTTTCATTCTTCTGCATGTTTCAACCCATTCTTTCCAATACCATTTATTGAAGAGACTGCTTTCCCCATTTAATAGTCTGGGCACCTTTGTCAAAGATTAGATGTCCATAGGTGTGGGGCCTTACTTCTGGGCTCTCAATTCTATTCCACTGGTCAGTGTGTCTACTCATGTTCCAGTACCAAGCAGTTTTGATGACAATAGCCTTATAATACAAATTGAGATCTGGGAGTTTGATGCCTCCAGTTCTGTTCTTTCTTCTCAAGATTGTTTTGGCAATTCTAGGTCTTTTCTGGTTCCAGGTAAACATTTGTAGCATTTGTTCTATTCTCCTAAAGATGTGGTTGGGATCTTGATGGGGATAGCATTAAATTTGTATATGGCTCTGGGTAGTATATTCATTTTGATTATGTTAATTCTTCCAACATATGAACATGGACTATCTTTCCACTTCTTTTTGTCTTTTTCAGTTTCCTTGAGTAATGACTCATAATTTTCAGTATACAAGTCTTTCACTTCTTTGGTTAGGTTTATTCCTAGATATTTTATTGTTTTTGTTGCTATAGGAAAATGAATTGCTTTCTGGGTTTCATGTTCTTCTAACTTAGTGTTTGCATAGAGGAATGCCACTGACTTTTGAATGTTAATTTTGTAACCTGACACCTTATTGTCTTGCCTGATGATTTCCAAAAGCTTCTAGCTGGATTCTTTAGGGTTTTCTATGTATAGCATCATGTCATTTGAAATAGGGAGAGTTTGATTTCTTCTTCTCTTCCAATCTGTATGCCTTTAATTCCTTGCTCTTGCCTGATTCCTATGGCAAGAACTACCAATACTATGTTGAATAGCAATGGTGATAGTGGGCATCCCTGTCTAGAACCTGATCTGAAGGGAAATTTTTCCAGTTTTTCACCATTGAGTAAGATGTTGGTTGTAGGTTTGCTATATATAGACCCCACTATCTTGAGGAATTTTCCATTCTATTCCCATTTTTTGTAGTGCTTGGTCATAAATGGATATTGTATTTTATCAAAGCCTTTCTGTGAATCTATTGATATTGCCTTGTGGTTTTGGTCTTGCTTTTATTGATGTGGTGGATCATGTTGATTGATTTACTATATTAAACCAACCTTGCATCCCTGGGATAAACCCCACATGGTCATGATAAACAATCTTTTAAATATACTGCTGTATCTAGTTGGCTAGAATTTTGTTCAGTATTTTAGCATCTATGTTCATCAGAGATACTGGTCTGTCGTTTTCTTTCTTGGTTGTGTCCCTGTCTGCTTTTGGTATCAAAGTGATGTTAGTTTCATAGAAGCTGGAAGGGTGTATTCCAGTGCCTCTAATCTTCTGGAAGACTTTTAAAAGTAGAGATATGAGTTCTTCTTTGAAGGTTTTATAGAATTTATTTGTAAAACCATCTGGTCCAGAACTTTTATTCTTGAGAAGTTTTTTGATAACTGTTTCAATTTCATTAGCTGTGATGAGCCTGTTCATGTTATCTAGTTCCTTTTTACTTAATTTTGGAAGTTCGTAGGTATCTAGGAAATGATCCATTTCTTTCAGGTTCTCTAGTTTGGTGGCATAGAGTTATTCATAGAAGTCTCATATGATATGCTGAATTTCTGCAGTGTCTGTTGTGTTATCTCCTCTTTCATTTATGATCCAGTTTATTTGGGTCTTCTCTCTGTTTTGTGAATCTGGCTAAGGCTTTGTCAATTTTGTTCACTCCTTTGAAGAACCAAAATTTACTTTTGTTGATCTTTTATATGGTTTTTTAATTTTCAATGTTATTTATTTCTGCCCTAACTTTAGTTATTTCTGTCCTTCTGGTTGCTTTAGGGTTCCTTTGTTCTTCTTCTTCTTGTAGGTCTTTAAGATGTGTAATCAGGCTGTTTATTTGTGCTTTTTTTTTGTTTCCTAATGTGTGCTTGTATGACTATAAACTTCCCTCTCACTAGTGCCTTAGCTGTGTCCCAAATATTTTGATAGCTTGTGTCTTCATTTTCATTGAACTCTCAAAACATTTTGATTTCTTCTTTTATTTCCTCTTTGACCCAGTAGTTGTTAAGTAGTGTACTGTTGAGCTTCCCCATTTTGGGACTATTATCAATCTTTTGTTGATTACTAAGTGTTAGTTTAATTCCATTATTGTCTGAGAAGATGCTTGGCATGATTTCAATGCTCTTGAATTTGCTGATGCTTTCTTTGGATAGACCTAACATATGGTCTGTCCTTGAGAATGACCCATGTGGACTTGAGTAGAAGGTGTATTCCAGTTTCTTCTGTGAATGACTCTGAAAACATCCAATAATTCTAGTTTATCTATCTCCTCATTTAGCTCCCTCATATCTTTATTGATTTTCTGCCTGGATGATCTGTCAAGTTGAGAGAGTGAGGTGTTGAAGTCCCCTACTATGACTGTGTTGCTGTTAATATATTGCTGTAGCTCTTTCAGTAGATGTTTGATGTATTTACATGGCTTCTCATTGGGTGCATAGATATTAATAATTGTTAAGTCCTCTTGGTTGACTGATCCTCATTAAGTATTAAGTAATGTCCATCCTTATCTTTTTAAATTTTATTTATTTTAAAGTATATCATGTCATATATAAGAATAGCTGTTCCTGTCCTTTTTTGTGGGCTATTGGTTTGCATGATAGTTTTCCATCCTTTCACTTTGAGTCTGTGTTTGTCTTGTTGAGTTAGATTGATTTATGTAGACAGCATATTTTTGGGTTGTGTTTTCTGATCCAACTTCATACTCTGTGCCTTTTAATAAGTGAATTCAGGCCATTGACATTTATTGACATCAAAGACTGAAGATATTTTAATGCCATCCTCGTTGATTTTTTAGAGTGTTCTGATATATGACATATTTATGGTGGTTTGACTGTTTATAGGAGACCTTTCAGAACTTCTTTCTGGGCAAGCTTGGTGATAGTTGATTTTTTAACTGTTGCTTGTCTGAGAATGTTTTTATGCCTCCGTCTAGTCTGAATGACAGTCTAGCAAGATACAGTAGTCTTGGTTGAAAGCCTTTCTCATTGAGCACTTGATAGATATCTTGCCATTCCCTTCTGGCCTGTAGTTTTGTGTGGAGAAGTCTGCTGCTTCCCTGTAGGTGACTTTGTTTTTCTCTTGCAGACTTCAGGATCCTTTCTTTATCCTTATTCCTTTCTATTCTAAATATGATGAGTCTTGGTGTCTTTAAGTTTGAGTTAATTCTGTTTGGGGCCCTCTGGGCTTCTTGAATGAATCTTTATAGACTAGAGAAGTCTCAGCTATTATGTACTGTAGAATGCTTTCTTCCTCTCCCTCTCTTTCTTCCTCTTGTAATCCAATAATACCTATATTATTTCTTTTGAAGTCATCCCATATGTCTCTGTTGTTGTTTTCAGAATATATTAATCTCTTTTTGAGATCTCTTACTTCTTTTTTAGTTGTCTCTAATTCATCCTCTATCTTGCTAATTCTGTCTTCAGCCTCATTTATTCTATTCTCTCTCCCCTCTACTATTTTCTGGAGTTCATCTATTTTGTTACCCTGTTCTGATACTGTTTTAGCTTGTTCATCTAGTTGTGTTCTTAGCTCAGCTATTTCAGCTTTCAGCTCTCTAATAACCTTGATGTAATTAGTGTTTTCTTCCATAGTCTCATAGGTTGTTTCTGCATTTCTGATGACAATTATTTCAAACTCTTTACTCACTCCTGTGATTATTTCCTTAACTAGTGTTTGGACGTTGACCTAATTATTTTGTGTTTCAGCCTTTGTGGGGGCTTTTAGTTGAACTCTTGTCCTGGTTCATTTCTCCAATATTTCTTCTTGTTGGTTTAACCATTTTATATAGTATGTTATGAGGTCCCTCTCTCAGTACTTTTCAAATTACTGACGACTCTTGCCTGGACTGACGTGTCTATGTTAGGTAATTAAAGAGTTCACATTTCTGGAAATTGACAGTTGTTTCAATATTATTTTAAGCCCTGAGTTGGAGCTCCATGGTTTAAGAGCCTCTTTTGTTCTTTTTCTTCCCTGTAGCCTATGGGAGCATGAGGGCTTTTAAGCTATAAGTAGGCTTCTTAGCTTAATCACTGACTCATGACCAAGAGATAAAGCAGCAGAGATAATCTAGTGGTTATGCAAAGAGACTCTCACAGCCCCATCACTAGGCCACTGAGGTATAGATCTTCGCCTTAGTTTCCTGGTTAGTTCTCTGTCCCCTGGTGTCAGCACAGGGCCTTCCTGCCACTGCTCCAGATTCTGAGGACAGTAGCAATGGAGACTCACAGTTGTATTTGGTGAGTCTTAGAGGATTCCTTTCTTCCCTTCAGTTGGTTTTTTGTTGGTGAAACAGACTGGAGTTGGTGTCTTAACTGGTAAACTGCCGGACTGTTACCAGTCACTTATTCTCTCCCTAGGCTCCTCTCTGTCCATGATCCACACATGTTTGCACTCACCAGTGATTTGGTGGGTTCCTGAAGTTTTTCTAGTCCTGTCATGTTGTGGGCCCAGGTGGTCTCCTTTGGCATTCCTCACCAAATGATCTTACCTATCAGCAGGATTTGGTAAATAGGGCCAGGGAGGGAAAATGTGAAATGAAATGAAATGAAATGTGGACTTGGGATGGTATATTGCCTCAAAGCAATGAACTAGGGGAAGGAGGGGGGATGAAGGGTGAAAGAGAACTGGGGGTACTTATGCATAAAGACATTGTACTCATTTATCAATGATTATGCTGTAAAGCACTAACTCCCTGAATAAAAAATAAAAGTAAAAATGAAAAAAATTAAAAAGAATAAGATTAAAAGTCTGTATATTTTTAAAGGGAATGTTTATAAACATGAAAGAAGTAGAAGATAAACTTGACCAAGTAAGTAGGGGGTAAAAAGTTCTTTTTTTTTTTCATTTGGTCCCCTTCTTCCTCCACAAAAGATTCTTTTGTATTAAGAAAAGATGAGAAAATTAGAGGCCTAGTTCAGGAGTTCCAACAAACATCTCATCAGAGATCAGTTGGCAAGAAGAAATAACTTAGGGAGTCAGTAATGATGCCAATAGGTAATCTAGAAAAAGAGAAAACAGTGGGGAAAGAAGTACAAAAGCATTTGCTGGGGCTGAAGAACATGAATTTGCAGATTGGAGGAGAGTGCTTCCACTCAATGGAAAAAAAAAAAACTCAAGTTAGGTATATTATTGGAAAATCATAGAACCCTAAGAAGAAAGAGATTCTAAAAATTTGCAGAAAGGAAGTAAGTTGTGTGCAAAGAATTGGGAATGAGGGTAGCATCAAATTTCCCAATAGTATCTCTATAAGCAAGAAGACATGAAGCAAAGACTCATGTACACATATATACATCCATCATAGGGGCTAAGGATTTCCCACCAAGAATTCTGAACTTCATCTAATTATCAATCGACTATGAAAGTATAATAAATACATTTTAATTTCAATACATTTCAATTTTCAAACATGCAAGACTTAAAAAATAAATTAGTTCCCGTTTCATTCCTTTTTCAGATGTTACAGTTAAATGTGGATGAAAACCAAGAAAGAGAGAAAAAGAGATGTCTCATGAAAAGAAAGTGGGAAACCTGGGATGACAGAAAGGAATTGTGTTAGAATTCAACTGTATACAGGTAGACCCTATAGAAAATCACCCTGCATCATGACCAGAATATGGGCTGCATTCAGTGAAGAAACAGACACAGAATACAGTATCTAGTATTCTTCATCATACTGTGAGGATATAAACAATTAATGTGAGACTGAAGTGATCTAAGAGTCATAAAATCTTGTCTATGAGAGTGGGGGAACAGCATAATGTTTATACAAAAAGACTTTCATGCCTGAGGTTCCAAGTTCCTAGGTTCAGTCCCTTGGCACCACCATAAGCCAGAGCTGAGCAGTGCTCTGGTAAAATAACTACAACAATAATAATGGGTAAAATTGTCTATGAAATAGTTTTCTTTAGAAGATGCACATATGTCAGACTGGGGAAATAGCATAATGGTTATCCAAACACTCTTGTGCCTGAGGCATGAGAACCTGTGGTCCCAGGTTCAATCCTCAGCACAACCATAAACCAGAGCTGAGCTGTGTTCAGATTTCCCTCTCCCTCACCCTTTCCTCTCTCCCTCCCCCTCTCATTTTACCGTCTCCCTTTCCTCCCTCTCCCACTCTCCGTATCTTTTTGTCATTAATATAAAACATATAAAAAATACATGTATCTGTTTCCAAGAGTAAAATTGTCCAGAAAATCAGTATGCAGACAAAAATGATACCACAGACTACCTATTTAAACAGAGCAATAGAAGAAAGGGAACAAAACAACCTGATTAAACCGAAGGAATAGAAAAATTGACACCTTGAGATCAGACTGAATGGACTTAAAATGGAAAGTGTAGCCTTGAAGGCAGAACAGGCACAGTTGACAGAGGGGTCACAGCTGAGAGGAGAGAAAGAACCAGAGCATCACTCTACACATGTGATGCTGGGGATTGAACTCTGGAACTTAGGCTTTTAAATCCAGTGGTATAGTCATTAAGCTACTTCTTAAGAGGGCTTTGAAGGCAATTTTTTAAAAAAATTTTTTATTTAAGAAAGGATTAGTGAACAAAAGCATAAGGTAGGAGGGGTACAACTCCACACAATTCCCACCACCCAATCCCCATAACCCACCCCCTCCCATGGTAGCTTTCCCATTCTCTAGCCCTCTGGGAGCATGGACCCAGGGTCGTTGAGGGTTGCAGAAGGTAGAAGGTCTGGCTTCTGTAATTGCTTCCCCGCTGAACATGGGCGTTGACTGGTCGGTCCATACCCCCAGTCTGCCTCTCTCTTTCCCTAGTAGGGTGTGTCTCTGGGGAAGCTGAGCTCCAGGACACATTGGTGGGGTCTTCAATCCAGGGAAGCCTAGCCAGCATCCTGGTGGCATCTGGAACCCGAGTAATGAAGCTGAAGGGTTGTCATTCCACACGTGAAGTCTCTGGATACAGTCTGAGGTGAAGCATGTTGAGATGGCAATCGTTGCTTTGGTTAGGTTGTGATCGGCGGATGCAATATTATTTGGTTTGGATTGGGAGATGCATACGGGAAAGTGGGCCCTATCCAAGGGTTCCAGGACTGGGGGAAGTAGGGGCTCTATAGTGAAGATGTGAGGTTCCTGCTGTCTTAGGGTTCAAAAAGACAATCAATAGTTAATATTATCATCTAAAAGCAGGACCTGATCAAATAGTAAGTAGGGCACCAAAGTAAAAACCCAGTGGTGAGGGGTAGACATGTAGCTTCCTGGGCCAGTGGGGGGTGGGAGTGGGTGGGAGGGATGGGTCACAGTCCTTTGGTGGTGGGAATGGTGTTTATGTACACTCCTAGCAAAATGTAGACATATAAATCAGTAGTTAATTAATATGAGAGGGGGAAATCAATTGTATGTCTCAAAGTTTCTCAAAAGACAAACTGAATCTTTTTAATATATAGGCTATGTATTTGATATGCGGACTCTCTCAAAAGCCTAGACCAAGTAGATTAGAAGCTTCCAATAGCACAGCTATATACAAGATACTGGGTACTGTACAGCAAACCATAACAAAGGGACTTTTCAAAGTTAACCCAATTAACAAATAATGAAGGCAATTTTTTTACAAGCAGTTCCAAAGCAAGAGGCATTGGCAGCAGGAGCTGAGCACCAGAACAAGAGAGACTTCTGATGAGCAACCCTGGAGGGGGGAGAGGTGCTCTCACACAAAACTTGCCAAATTGTTAACAGTGGCTACCTATGGAGGAGGCATAATGAAGCAGGGCACTTCAGATTTTGTTTCTGTGCAATATGAATTTTCTAACCGTGTGTGTGTGTGTGTGTGTGTGCGTGTGCATATGCGTGTGCATGTTGGGAATTGGTAAGGATTATGTTGATGGCGGGATTAGGGAATATTCTTTAACATTTTCTTTATTAAAATCTAATAAATGGTATTTTTAAAAAAGCAATATACAAAACAAAAGCTATTAGAAATACCAAGATGAATTTGGCAAAATCACAATCTTAATAGGATACTTTAATATTATTGCATTGCTTTGTCTTTGTCAAATCAAGTAAGCAGGAGAAATAAAAATGTGGAATATATGAATGATTTCATTAATAAGGTTATTTACTAGGTATATTTAAAACTGTAATCTACATACATAGGATATATAATCTTAATATTCTCCACTTGCAGTGTTTTTAAAGAATGAGTCATTTTTTTCTAACCCACAAAGGAAATATTGATACCTGTTAAAAGGTAGGAAATTTAAACCACATGAGAACAGAAAACAACCATCTTGTTGCCACAGTCCTTAGTGATCTTCATAGAAGCTGCTATTAAAAAAAAGTATTTTAAATGCTCAGTTAAAATTTATTATTGTAGAGGGCTGTGCGGTGGCTCACCAAGTTAAGCACACATGTAATGAAGCACAAGGATCCAGTTTGAGCCCCCAGCTCAAGCAGGTCTGCAGGTGTCTATCTTTCTCTCTCCCTCTGTCTCCCCTTCTCTCTTAATTTCTCTTTGTCCTATCCAAGAAAAAAAAAAAAGAAAAAGAATGGCTTCCAGGAGCAGTGGATTCTTACTGCTGGCACTGAGCCACAGCAATAACCCTGGAGGCAATAAATAAATAGATAGATAAATAAATACATAAATATGTACTATTGGGAAAAGACTTTATTTTCTTAGTTATGTCCCATAAAAATTGATGACAAAAAACTTGAGCAAATAAAAAAGTTAAAAGTATTTGGAAAACATGAAGTGATTTCCTCCCATCATTTTTAAAGCAAGTGTAATAACAATCACAACTCCATAGGATTATATGTGAAATTTTTTAGATTAATTCTAAAATTACAGTGAAAGAGCAAATCTGTTCATGAATTGACCAAATGAGTAAAATAAATCATCTATTTTTGTTCTAGAAAACCCAGAACTTTGTCAAGCCAACAAAATTAAAATGTGTTATGTTGATGCAGGGTAATAGAATAAAATTCATAGGTAATAGAAGTAGATAATCCAGATAAATCCTGTTTATAATTTATAATACAGCATCCAATGTGTGGAGAGATTACGTATCATTCAACAAATGATATTGGTATAATTACCATTTATTTGGAAAATACATATATATTATTACTCATAAGAAAAAAATCTTCAATGGATTAATGTTTTGAAAACCAAAACTAAAGGCTGTTTTGAAGAAATGAAAGCGACGTATCGGCTTGGTGGGGAGGGAGGTGGGCAGATTTTTATATAAAACATACAAGTTAAGTAACAAATATAAAATTCAGTAAACTTGACTACACCATCAGCCATAATTCTATGTGACCAATGATACCACAAAAATTTTATAAAATGGCAATGTATTAATAAAAAATATTGACAACTAGGGGCCAGGTGGTGGTGCACCTGGAAGACTGCATATGTTACAATGCACAAAGACTGAAGTTCAAGCCGCCAGTCTGCACCTTCTCGCTATCCAATATACATATATATGTACATATCTATATATCTGTATCTATATACCTCTCTCTCTCTCTCCATATATATATATATATGGTGGAGCAGTGTTGAAAGAGCCTGTCTTTCTTTTTGTTTCTGTCTCTCTATCTCAACCAGAATAGATGAAAAAAAAAAAAGTTGCCAGAGCAATGGAGTAATTGTGCAAGCACTAAGTCTAGTAAAAAACCTGGGTAGGGGGAAAGGAAAAGCAAAGAAAGGATAGAAGGAAAGAGGGAAGAAAGGAAGGAAAGAAGGAAGGAAGGAAGGGAGGAGGGAAGGAAGGAGGGAGGAAAGGAAGAAAGGAAGGAAAGAAGGAATGAAAGAAGGGAAGGAAGGATGGAAAGATGAAAGATAGGAAGGAATGAAGAAAGGAGGAAAAAAGAAGAGATGGAGGGGAAAAAAGAAAGCAAGAAATTAGACAAAGGATATGAACAGGAAATTATTTACAGAAAGGGAAATGTCAATGATGAGTGATATTAAAATGTATTCCTCATTTTATTTGTAGTTATTCAGGGAACTAATTATAAAGTAAAATAGAGATTTTTTTCATTCTTAAGCAATTTTTTTCAAGTACATGAAGCTGAAGTAATTTTTATAGAGATTTTTCTTTTTTAATATTTATTTATTCCCTTTTGTTGCCCTTGTTTTTTATTGCTGTAGTTATTATTGATGTCTTTGTTGTTGGATAAGACAGAGAAATAAAGAGAGGAGGGGAAGACAGAGAGGGGGAAAGAAAGATAAACACCTGCTGACCTGCTTCACCGCTTGTGAGGCAACTCCCCTACAGGTGGGGAGCTGGGGCTCCAATCAGGATTCTTACGCCAGTCCCTGCGCTTTGTGCCATGCATGCACTTAACCCGCTGCGCTACTGCCCGACTCCCGAAGTTGAAGTAATTTTTAAGATATGGCATTTGTGTCAGGACAGACAAACAGATCAAAATAAACCAACCCATACATATATAAGAGTTTGGCACAAAGTCATGACAATAAATGTTCAATAAATGGCACTATAATATATGATGAAAGAATGACAGAATGTTGTCATTTTCCAAGTCCTAGTGAAGAAATGGATCTAGGTAAATCAATGGTTGCTAACATCCCCCAAAATTGTGATGATAGATATTTTATCCCTTCTTGTGGAAGTACCCAATGACCTTTGCAAAGCATTCTTGCCAAATATCAAACCTGTATCAGGTCATTCTCTAGACAAATTGAAAAAGGAACAGTTTACAGGAAGCCCAGGGGCAGATGAAATATGTTAAGTAATATAAAGATACAAACAGAAAGACCTAAATTTCATGAGGAGCAAATAGGATGGAGATATGTCCTTATATTAACTTAGGAAACATTCAACCAACAGCACTGTGTGAACTTTATTTGGATCCAGAAATATATGTAACATGTAGAAATTTATTTATTGATGTCAAGGAATTATCTTTTAGATGTATTTATGCTGTTGTAGCTGATCTTTTAAAGGTTTGTGCTATGCCCAAATGTTTTTAGATGAAACTATATCGTGTCTAGCTTTGGTTCAAATCAGGAGGGGCAAATATTGGAAGTGAGGATGAAATAAGATAGGCCTTCATTTGAACATTGCTGACACTGAGTAACAAGTACATGCAATTTATATTATTTTTTCTGTATTTTTTTGAGCTTGGAATTTTCCAAAATAAAAGGTTAAGAAGGAGGAAACCAAGGTCAATTGTTGGTGCACTGGACAGAGTGCACGTATTACAATGCACAAGGACCTTGGTTTGAGCCCCTGGCCCCCACCTGCAGAGGGAAGCTTTTACTTTCACATTATCTACTCTAGAAACATTTTTCTTTCATGCCTCTAAGAAGACATGGGTAAGAATGATTATCATACTAAACATAATAGTTTAAAAATGGAAATAACTCTAGCTTAGAAAGAAAATGGAGACCCCCACACCTATGAACATCTAATCTTTGATAAAGGGGCCCAAAGTATTAAAAGGAAGAAGGAGGCTCTCTTCAATAAATGGTGCTGGGAAAACTGGGTTGTAACATGCAGAAGAATGAAATTGAACCACCTTATCTCACCAGAAACAAAAATCAACTCCAAATGGATCAAGGACCTGGATGTTAGACTGGAAACTATCAAATACTTAATTAGAGGAAAACATTGGTGGAACACTTTCCCACCTAAACCTCAATGACATCTTTGATGAAACAAACCCAACTGCAAGAAAGACTAAAGCAGAAACAAACCTACGGGACTACATCAAATTGAAAAGCTTCTGCACAGCCAAAGAAACTATCACACAAACAAAGAGACCCCTCACAGAATGGGAGAAGATCTTCATATGCCATACATCAGACAAGAAACTAATCACCAAAATATATAAAGAGCTCAGCAAACTTAGCAACAAAACAGCAAATGACCCCATCCAAAAAATGGGCAGAGGATATGAATAAGACATTCACTTCAGAGGAGATCCAAAAGGTTAGTAAACATATGAAAAACTGCTCTAGGTCACTGATTGTCAGAGAGATGCAAATAAAGACACCACCTCACTCCTGTGAGAATGGCATACATCAAAAGGACAGCAGCACAAATGTTGGAGAGGCTGTGGGGACAGAGGAACCCTTCTGCACTGCTGGTGGGGATATAAATTGGTGCAGCCTCTGTGGAGATCAGTCTGGAGAACTCTCACAAGGCTAGACATGGACCTTCCATATGACCCAGTAATTGCTCTCCTGGGGATATACCACAAGGACTCCATAACACTCAACTAAAAAGATATGTGTACACCTATGTTCATAGCAGCACAATTCATAATAGCTAAAACCTGGAAGCAACCCAGGTGCCCAACAACAGATGAGTGGCTGAGAAAGCTGTGGTACATATACACAATGGAATACTATGCAGCTATTAAGAACAATGAACCCACCTTCTCTGACCCATCTTGGACAGAGCTAGAAGGAATTATGTTAAGTGTGCTAAGTCAGAAAGACAAAGATAAGTATGGCATGATCCCACTCATCAACAGAAGTTGAGAAAGAAGAACAGAAAGGGAAACTAAAACAGGATCTGATTAAATCGAGAGTAGGGCACCAAAGTAAAACCCTGTGGTGAGGGGGAGGGTGGACATTCGGCTCCTGGGCAGTGGGAGGCGGGGTGGGGTGGGTGGGTGGGATGGGACACAGTCTTTTGGTAGTGGGAATGGTGTTTATGTACACCCCTATTAAAGTGTAGTCATATAAACCACTATTCAATTAATATGAGAGGGAAAAATTGATCATATGTCTAGAACTTTTTAAAACACAGACTGAGGCTTTGTAATACATAGGCTGAGTCTTTGATATGTTGACTCTCTCAAAAGCGTAGACCAGGGAGAACTGAAGCAACCGGTGGCACCGCTATATACAAGATGCTGGGTATTATACAGCAAACCCTAACAAAGGGACTTTTCAAAGTTAACCCAGTTACCAAATAAAGTGATGATAACAATAACTATCCATAGTCTTCTTGAACCCTAAGACAGCAAGAACCTCACATTTCCACTATAGAGCCTATATTTCCCCCAGTCCTGGAACCTTAGGTGGGGCCCACTTTCCTGCATGCTTCTCTCAATTCATATCAAATAATATTGCATCCGTGGATCGCCACCTTATCAACACAATGAGTGCCACCCCAGCATGCTTCATTTCAGACTGTGTCCAGAGACTTCAGGTGTGGAATGACAACCCTTCAGCTTCATCACTTGGGTGAGACCTTTCCTTTCATAGTATTCTCTAATTCCATTCCAGGTGGTCCACTCCCCAATAAAGTCCCAAAACCTAGATGTAGTCTAGGTCCCCTAAGATAGAGCATAAGTTCACACGTGCCCATAAACCAGGGAAAAATATATACCTGAAAGCAGAAGTACACAAGAGTCTGCAGAGAGTACCCCCCCAACATCCAGCCTTTAGGTCCATAATTGTTCAATTATTTGTTTGGCTTTGTGTGTTAACTCTCTTTTCAGCCACCAGGTTCCAGATACCAGCATGATGCCTACCAGACTTCCCTGGACAGAAGACCCCACCAATGTGTCATGGAGTTCCGCTTCCCTAGAGACCCACCCTACTAGGAAAAGAGAGAGGCAGACTGGGAGCATGTATTGATCAGTCAATGCCCATGTTCATCGGAGAAGGAATTACAGCAGCCAGACCTTCCATCTTCTGCAACCCACAACGACCCTGGGTCCATACTCCCAGACGGATAGAGAATGGGAAAGCTATCAGGGGAGGGGATGGGATATGGAGATCGGGTGGTGGGAATTGTGTGGAGTGGTACCCCTCCTATCCTACGGTTTTGTTAATGTCTCCTTTCTTAAATAAATAAAAAAAGAAGGAAAATGGAGAAGTATTCATACAATGAAATGCAAGTGGATGAAATGAATATCTATGTAACAAACAAATCTCAAAATCAGGTTCTACAAAGGTGCATACAGTATGCTACTCAGCTAAATTTAACAACACACAAAGCTATATATGTGCATTGCTTGTGGATATATAGTCATATCACAAACCTAGAGGAATGTTACCCACTGACTTCAGGAGAATGGTGTCATTAGAGGAACAAAAGGAAAAGATGGACAGGGGAAGGGTGCAGGTGATGGGCTCCAAAACTCTAATGATGGTAAAATGGATAGATGTTATATCATTGCGTGTAATTTTCATATGCTTGAAATATTTCACAATGAAGATTTTTTTTTAAAAAAGAAATGTATTGGTTTAATATCTTCATAACATTATCATTGTCACACATTAATTAAAGATGATATAATTCTTCTAGCTGGGAAACCCCAGATAATTAACAGAGAGGAAAAAAAATAACTAATAAGAAACAGTAGTTATGGGTAGGATTATTGAAGTATATATTTTCACTTTCCAAATGTTTATGTACTTGGAATTTCAAAATGACAAACATGTATTACTTTCATGTGCAGGAGACAATGATCTTCCATTTTGAAAATTAAATAAAATGGATAGGTAAAAAGTCAAAAAACTAATAAAGTTTGGTAAGGTAGCAGCTTATAAAATAGATGTGATGGCAATAAAATTTTATTAAGTGATACTGGAATAAAACAGTTAAAAAAGCAACAAATTATTAAATAACAAAAAAGTGCAGACATATGAAGAGACATAAAACTTTACATAAATGATATTTGAACAAATGAGGAATGTATGAGGTGAATGAGAAATATTCCTGAATGAGAAATGTTGATGTATGACAGAAGTTAATTTTCTTCAATGCATACATCCACCCTTCCGAAATTAACTGACTTCAATAATTCCATGGGGGGGGCAAGGTTTATTTTTTATGAGAGAAAAGGAGAAAGAGAAAGCAGAACATTGCTAATCTCTGGTATACGTGGGATGGGTGTTGAATCTAGGGCCTCTGGGGCCTCAGGCATGCAAGTCCTGTGCTCTGACATTGGTCTAGTTACCTGGTCCTTGTTTTATTTTTGTTAACCACTGCTTTGTACTTAATGACAATGAACTAATACATTTACATATCTAATATTTTCAATTCTTTTTTCTTTTATTAGTGATTTAATATTGATGTATAAAATTATGAGATAATAGGGGCATAATTCCACACCATTCCCACCACCAGAGTTCTGTGTCCCCATTCCCTCCATTGGAAACTGCAATAATTCTCCCAAGGTCACAGATACAGCTTATTTCTATAACTATCTATATTTATATATAGTTGCCCATTTTTTCCCCCTGTGATCCTGCCTTCTCTTCCTTTCTAAGTCACACCTGTAGCTATTACTACTTCTGAATGTCCTTCCTTTTACCCCTCTTCTTTCTCCGGGTCTTGATGAAATTGGAGTTCAGAGTCCTTTGATCATCTTCCCCTAACATTTCTCCCTTTCTTTGAGGCTATCTACCAGAATTGCTTTGGGGGTGCAAAAGGTGGAAGTTCTGGCTTCTGTAATTGCTTCTCTGCTGGACCTGGGTGTTGGTAGGTTGACCCATACCCCATCCTTTCTATCTTTCCCCAGTGGGGTAGGCCTCTGGAGGAGTAAGATTTTGGAACACATTGGTGAAGTCATCTGCCCAGGGAAATTAAGATGGAATCTTAGTAACATCTGCAACTTGGTGGTTGGAAGACAGTAAGATATATTCAATATGTCAGGGGAAAAAATAGATTGAGTATGTCTCAAATTCATTAACTGCCTAAATTTCAGTTCTGAGTATATATATATATCTTTAGTCTAACCACTTAATGTTTCACATTTATAAACTGATTGAATTCTGACAATGGGCTTAATTTGTTAAAGCATTTTTAAAAATTAATTTTTTTCAAATACTGAGTTACCTATAGCTTTAGGTCATATAGATCAGAACTATGTGGTCCTGTCAGTTTCTAAGATATAATTATTTATAGATAACATTAAATCATGGTGAGGTCAAGTGTAGTATGGTAAATCCTAACCTTGGGATTTTCAAAGT
Organism: Erinaceus europaeus; assembly: GCF_950295315.1. NCBI lineage: Eukaryota > Metazoa > Chordata > Mammalia > Eulipotyphla > Erinaceidae > Erinaceus > Erinaceus europaeus. The sequence continues at coordinate 98,164,516 of NC_080171.1, read as the reverse complement.
AAACGAAACTCCCAAGTAACTTGGGTATAACTAATAACTACTTATTGCCTTCTTAAACTTTAAGACTACAAGAAGCCTTCCATTCTCCTTAAAACTCTTATTTCTGGGAGCTGGACGGTAGCACAGAGGGTTAAGCACAGGTGGTGCAAAGCACAAGGACCCGCGTAAGGATCCCGGTTCAAGACCCCATCCGCAGGGGAGTAGCTTCACAGGTGGTGAAGCTGGTCTGCAGGTGTCTATCTTTCTCTCCCCCTCTCTGTCTTCCCCTCCTCTCTCTATTTCTCTCTGTCCTATCCAACAACAACATCAATAACAACAATAGCTACAATAATAAAAACAACAAGGGCAACAAAAGGGAATAAATAAATAAAATATGAAAAATACTTTTAAAAATCTTAAACTTTAGAAAAAAAACCTCTTATTTCTCCCAGTCCTGGAACTTCTGAGACTTTGCTTGTATTTCCTGATACCTCTTCTCTTTATCATGTATCCTGTGATATTGCCTCTGCTGACCTCAATTAAATCAATGCCTTTTCACTTTGGATTGTATCCAGAGATGCCAAGCCTGAGATATCAACCACTGCCAATAACCTGGTGAAACCTTTCCTAACACATAGGACAACCCAGTTCTATTTCAAATGCTACACTCCCTAACAAAGTTACGGACCTTAGATAGCGGCTAGGGCCTAGAGTACTGGGTACATGTAGACATGTATCCATAAGTCAGAAGCAACTATATACCTCTAAGCAAAAGTGTTCAATAGTCCTCAGTGATTAGACTTACCTAATAATCTCAGAAAGCAAGTAGAAAGGCCCAAAAAAGTTACCATAAATGGTCTAATCCAATATTTACTGCATAGGCCTAGACACCTTCCTTTTATACCCTCCACTTCCTTCTATCACTCCATCTACTCAAAATACATAAGAACTACATAAAATAAAGTGAGATATATCTCTTAATTTTTTCTGACAGCACCAGCATTACTGTCACCCCTTGATAGTATTTAGAAGAAACACTATACAATTGGCCAAGAGATACACTGGCAAAAAAAATATATATCAACTAAAAGACAATTACTGCCCTTATGGCAACATTTATCAGAATCATCAAACAAATTAATGCAGTTAAACTTAAGGTTAACCCCACTAAAATCCTAGGTGTATTTCCTCACTAACTTGAGGCCAGACCCCACAAACCTAATACCAGTTTGGATACAACAAATGACACTCAGTGCCTTAACAGGTGGGAGAAAATTTAAGCTCATCAGATAAAGAAAGGGCTACAAATGGTGTGAATCAAAAGAAGCACAAAGGAAAAGGAGCAAAGCCCGAGAGATTCCATAAAAGACCTTACCATGATTTATGGCATTTAATGCTATTTACAAATAATTGTATCTTAAATACTGACAAGACCTATTGCTTCTGGTCTAAGATTATAGGTGATCTAATATTTCAAAAAAAAAAAAGAAAGAAAAAAGTTATTATTAAAATGCATTAACATTATGTTGAAATTCAGTTTACTAATTTGAAACCTGAACTGCTTAGATTGAAGGAATATATACTCAGAACTGAAGTTTATGTTTTCAAAAGCTTAAGACATTCAATCTATTTTTCCCTCTCATATTGATTAAATAGTGATTTATAAGACTATCAGCTAATAAGATTTTATATTAACACCATTCCCTCCACCCAGGGTCTGTGTCTCTCCCCTCATCCACCTACAGTGTAGCTGAAAATGTACCCCCCTGCCCCCCAGGATTTTTACTTTGGTGCAATACACCGAAGTCAGTCAACTTCTGCTTTGCATTTCCCTTTCTGTTCTACCTTCTCAACTTCTGATCCATACCATTTGATACTACCATTTGCTGATCTCAACCAAATCAATGCAACAAGGTCCACCTTGATATGTTTTACTTTGGACTGTGTCCAGAGACACCAGGCCTAGGATATCAACCCTCCAGTTCCAATACTCGGGTGAGAACTTTCCTAACTCATAAGACTCCTAAATTCCATTGTGGGTGGCATACCTCCTGGTAGAGTTATAGAACCTAGATATAGACCAGGGCACATGAGATAGGGCACATGTATGTATAAGTTGGGGGGAAATATGTACCTTAAAGTAAAAGTGTCTAATAGTCTACAGTGACGCAGTAAGTTCAGCAAGCAAGTAGAAAGATATAAAAAAGATAACATAAAATACTTAATCAAATATTTTCTACTTAGACCTAGATACCCTTCTCACCTATTTCCTATTTCACTTCCCTCAATCACACTAAGCTAAATGCTGTCAGATAAAATAAGGACTATAAAAGCTGGATAAGGGCAAGAGACTGGCAATTTTTAATGATGGCCCTTTTGGTCACTGCCAAGCCACCTCATTATCTGGGGCCCTAGTTAGGGTATCCTGGGATTCCCACACAAATATGATGGGCCTAGACCTCTAACAGATTCCTCTCTCCACCATCACTGGTCATCTCTCTCAGGAACATCATAAACCCTCTTGTGGGCTTCTACAGGACCTTGCCCTCAATTTAGAACAATAGTAGAAACTGCCCCACTCTCTGAAGGGAGGCTGGGTCAGCATACTCTGATACTTGAGGAAGACTGGTCCTGAAATGAGTGAAGCCTAGAATATTCCTAGCTATAACCATGGAATGGGAGTTCAGACGGGTAGGGATGCAGAGGCTGCACAGGCTCCTGTGCTAAATATGAACAGACATGGGCCTGAGGTCAGATTGATGGAGCTTATAGTTAACAGTATTTATATACTTTTCCCATATTTAGGATCTACTCTCTGCCCTAACTAACTGAGCTTTCTGGTCCTTGTGCTCTACAACATGTGTGCTCAACCAAATGTGCCACCGCCCAGCCATATTGGATATTTTTTTCATCTAACTATTAATGGATATACCTTCGGTGTTCTTTCCATTAAACATATTGTTGGCTTATGGGTTGAGCTGAACCTATTTTATACATTAAAAAAATAACTAGGGGGCTGGGCTGTGGCACACCTGGTTGAGCGCACATGTTACAATGCTCAAGGACCCATGTTCGAGCCCATAGTCCCCACCTGCAAGGGGAGAGCTTTCCGAGTGGTGAAGCAGGGCTGCAGTTGTCTCTCTCTATCTCCTCCCCTTTCTGTCCCCCCTTCCTCTTGACCTCTGGCTGTCTCTATCCAATAAGTAAATAAGGATAATTAAAAAATTTTTAAAAAAAAAAACTTTAAAAAAAAAGAAACCAAAAAAAATTGAGAATAGACATTCATTTTTTTCAAGTATCTGTTTAGTGTTTATGAAATGATCTTTTGATCTTTCTCCTTAAGACCTATTAATGTAGATAGCTTCCCAACATTTAATTGTAATTTTTCCGACAAATGCCTAAACTGAAAAAACATTACACTGAACAAGATATATTTCTGCTACCTACATTCTACCACTGGCATTTGCTTTATCACATAATAGTTTTTAAAATATTGGATGATTCTTGCATTACTGTAATAAAGACTTCTTGAACAGTGTATTAGTTTAGTTTAGCTCAATATATATATACATATATATACTCAGTATATATATATGTATATATATGTATATATATATACATATATATATATACTCAGTATATATATATATACATATATATATTGAGCTAAACTAAACTAATGTATATATATATGTATATATGTATATATGTATATATGTATATATATATATATATATATATATATATATATATAGAAATAATTTTTTTGCCTACAGGGTTATCCTGGGGCTCACTGCCTACACTACGAATCCGCTGCTTCTGGCGCTATCTTTTTTCCATTGTTGTTGTTGCTTTTATTGTTGCTTCTGCTGTTGTTGTTGTTGTTGGATAGGACAGAGAAATCTAGAGAGGAGAGGAAGACAGAGAAGGGGAGAGAAAGACCCTGAAGACCTGCTTCACAACTTGTGAAGTGACCCCCTACAAGTGGGGAGCCTACAAGGGGCTTGAACCTGGATCCTTGAGTTGGTCCTTGTGCTTTGTACTATGTGCGCTTTAAGTGGTGAGCTTAAACTGGTATGCTATGGCTTGGCCCTCTCAGCTTAGCTTTTAAGCACAGTTGTATTTTGCTTACTACTTTTAAAACTTGGACTTTCATATAAATAGTCATAAATATGTGTGTGTGTGTGTATAGGATGTATGCATTTGTGTATTTTTTGCTTAAAAAAGAAATTTGAATTTTTTTTATTTAGGCATTGAAGTGATTTAAAAAGTACTGGAGTTATCTGAACCTTAAAATTTGATAAAGCAGCCTTATCTAGGGTAGATTATTGTCAAAGAAGACTGATAAATATTTAATAATAATTTCTATTTCCTATGCATTAATGTGTCTGTTTATTATTTCATTCTCTTCTGGAGTCAGTTTTGATAAATTATTTTTTAATAAAAGTATCATTTTCTTCTAGTTTGTAGTTATTTGCATAAAGTTGAGTAAAGTGTCTCTTACAATGGTATGATTATCTGTATTTATTTTCCTTTTGTTCTGACAATTTTGTGTATTTTTACTTTCCCACATTCTGATTAGGTTACCAGGAAAAAAATTGATGTCTTCTTGACCACAGAATTACTTGAAAGTTCTAAATTTTATAGAAAAAAAATGTGGAGTTTGTTAATAGCTTTTAATTTTATTGTACCATGATTAGAAACTGTTCTCACTATTCCTGTTTTCTTTTTTAATTAACATAGTTTGACTTTACAAATCAACAGGAGCAATTGAAAGGAATCTGCAGTCACTGGCTTCAATAATCATTGAAGTCAGTGATCATATATTATGTGTGCCTGTTGATTGTTCAGTTATTTTAATTATTAACTAACCTTAAGTATAACTCTTTAAATAATTTATTTACTGGATGTAAACAGAGAGAAATTGAGAGGGAAGGTGGAGGTGAAGAGGGAGAGACAGAGAGATATCTATAGCACTGATTCACCACTAGTGAAGCTTCCCTTCTGCAGATGGGGACCAGGGGTTTAATCTGGGCCCTTGTGCATTGTAGCATATGTGGTCAATCACTAATTATTACTTTTTAATGTGTGTATCATGAATTTAGAAAGGTGAATTAAACCCTTTAAACTACTTTAAACTACTAATCTATATTTGTTTCTTTTTTATGTGTTTATTTATTTTCCCTTTTGTTGCCCTTGTTGTTTTAACATTGTTGTGGTTATTATTGTTGCTATTGATGTCGTTGTTGTTGGATAGGACAGAAAAATGGAGAGAGGAGGGGAAGACCGAGAGGGGGAGAGAAAGACAGACACCTGCAGATCTGCTTCACCGCCTGTGAAGCGACTCCTCTGCAGGTGGGGAGCCGGGGTCTCGAACCATGATCCTTAAGCCAGCCAATCCTTGCACTTTGCATTACGTGCACTTAACCTGCTGCGCCACCGCCCGACTCCCCATTTGTTTCTTCTTACATTACCTGTTGCTAAGTGCATAGCCAAGCATAATTGTCTGCATTATGAATTGTAGCATTTGGCATGAAAAATCGCTAACTTTTGTACATTACCTTTTTTATGGCTGATAATACCATTGAACCATGATTTATTTACATTGCATTGTTAGGCATTAAGGTTTTGCTAATTTTTCTTTAATGTAAAAGAATCCCATTAATTTGAAAAGTGCAAATGGTATTTCATAGCAGTTTAGATTTGCATTTCTCAGTGTTAAGATTAAATATTTGATGATTTTTGCATTTATTAATTTTTCACATTTTTTGAGTTAAAAATGAGATAATTTAGACATTTAATAATAGATAAAATGAACACATTTTAGTATATTGATATAGTGGAATAATATTTATCATTTTTTAACTTATGACATTTTGTTTCTATTGTAGCTCAGTAGTCATTATTATTTTCAATTGACTATAAGATAAATCAACTTTATATATCAACATACTTGACATTGATTCTACTGCTCAAAGTTTAATTGACTGTTATTTTTTTCTTTTTCAGTGGCAAAAAAAGTAATTCTTATAATTGATGGTATATTTGACTCAATAAAATGTGTTACTTCTCCTTCTTCATAGATGATGGTACTGGATCTCAAGGATGTTAAGTAATTTGCCTAAATTCAACCTACTTCAAAATATCTGGAAGCATATAGGTCAGAATGTGAAATTGTTCTCTCTCAGTGAAAGATCATAATTGATTTATTTTTCTTTTGTTTGTTCATGTTGTATGTTTCATTCTACATGTGTGTAATTTTCATAATAACAAAATGCATAATAGACCTTTAAAAGGAAAAATAAAGTTAGATTTCCCATCTGTTCATCAATATGAAGTGCCAGATAGATTAAAGAATTACATAAAATCAGGAAATTCAAGTAAGACTGAGATTGTGGCAGTAATGTAGTTTTTTTTTAATTAGTGATTTAATATTGGTTTACAAAATTACAAGATAATGCATACAATTATACACTGTTTCTACCATCAGAGTTCTGTGTCCCTAATTCCTCCACTGGAAACTGCAGTAGTTCTCCCAATGTCACAGATATGGTTTGACTGGTATATATATATATATATCTTTTGCCCATTTTTCCTATGGTCTTGCCTTGTCTTTCTTTCAGGTCACAGCTACAGCTATTACTACTTCTGAATGTCTTTCCTTTCTTCTTCTTCTCTCTCTGGGTCCTGATAGGTTGGGATTCAGAGCTCTCTAGTCATCTTCTCTAACATTTCTCCCCCCCGAGAGTATGGACCAAGATTCTTTTTGGGGATTGCAGAAGGGAGGAGTTCTGGCTTCTGTAATTACTTCTCCACTGGGCATGAGCATTGGCAGGTTGGTCCATACCCTCAGCCTGTTTCTAATTTTCCCAAGTGGAGTAATGTAGTTTTTAAATTACCCCCAAAAAGCTTCCCCAAAATCAACATGGCAGCAAGAGAAAATAAAAACCAAAAAAGAAAATATAGATACTTTCTTCAGCAAAACTAGGCAAGAGTCCATGAGTTCAGAACAAGATGGCAACTGACATTCAGAGTGCCAGGAATTAAACATGGAACTCCAAAGCCTCTGGAAGATCTGTACACTAAGAAGGAGTACACTCCATCCTGAGTGGGCTGTGTTTGAGCAGATCTGAGGATCACTGACAAACTGGGATGTGTTCCCAACTGCAAGTTGTAGATAAATACAAAAATGTGACTAAAAAGTGTGAATTCTAAGGCACTTGAGGAGATAATAGCCAATTATCACATCCAGAAGTTTAACTGGAAAAGAATCAAGCAAAAAGAAGTGAAAACCAGAAACCAGGTTGAGTAATGAAGTAAAACCAGAGGGAAGAGAAAGAAAAGATTCAGATGCTAGGAAGTGGTTGAGAGTAAGCAGATCTGTTTTGTGACAGCAAACTATAAAATTTTGAAGCAATGCTGTCTCATGCTAATGCACTGTAAGCCACAAATACAAATCAAACATTTCCTTTTATATTTTCTAGTAGCCACATTTAAACCTAAATGAAAACAGGTGAAAGTAAAGAATGAATTATATTTAGTTAAATAGACTACACACTATTAATGAGCTGTTCTGTTTTTCTGCCTACATCTTTGAAATCTGGTGTGATTTTACATCTCAGTTCAGGTTAGGTACATTTCAAGCACTTCGGAGTCACAAATGATGAGCAGCTACCATAGTGGACAATGAAAATCGGAATGTTGCCTTAAAGGGTAAGGCCCATTAGAAGAAATAGGAGAAGAAAGGTGGGTAAACTAGGTACAAGGGACCAATTGCATGGTAAGGGGCAGAACTGAAATTAGGGGTGAATTTAATGTTTTGTGTATACAGATACTGATTTCTACTTTTACAAACACAACATTTATATAATGTTACTTCAGTGTGAAATGTTTAAAAGAAAACTACTGATTTGAATAGAATCAAATAAATTACAAAAAATAGAGCAAAATTTAAATTAAAAAAATTCTTTTTTAACACTATGGCAGGGGAGAAGTTTCACAAGTGGTAAAGCAGTGCCACAGGTGTCTCTCTTTCTATCTACTTCCCACTCCACTTTCAATTTCTTTCTGTCCTATAAAATAAAAGAAAGAAAAAAAATAAACGTATAATGGCCACTGGTAGTGAATTTATCATGCAGGGACTGAGCCCCAGTGATAAGACTAGTGGGGGGAAATTACTTTTATACTATATAACTAAAGGAATACTTGCTAAAACTATGGGCATAGGTAAGAACAACAATAGAAAAAGTTAAGACATTATAGAAATACGTTTATCTATCAATAAATAAGAAAATTAAGATGAGGAAAATGCTGGTCAGGCAGTGGTGTACCTGGTAGAGCATACATGCCCAAAGACCTAGGTTCAGTCCCTCAGTCACCACCCACAGGGAGGAAGCTTCACAAGTGGTGAAGTAGTGCTGCAGGTGTCTCTGTTCCTCTCTCTTTCTCTAATCTTCCTTCCCCCTCAAAACGGTCACCGGGAGTGGTACATTCATTGTGCAGCCATCAAGGCCCAGTTATAATCCTGGTTGTATTAAAAATTAAAATAAATCAAAATAACACAAACTGAATGAGGAAATAAAAATAATGACAAAGGCATTAATCAACAACAAATGAGGAAAAAAGTAGAGGATTAACAAAACTAAACATTTGTTCTTGGAAAGAAACCAATTTAAAAAGAGAGAAGTTAATAGAAATGACATGAAGAGCTGTGTATATCAAAATAAGAAACTATATGAAATATAAAATGTTAAAATTTATGCAAAGGAAGGCAATCTTGAACAAATAAATATTAAAAATTTGAACTGACTTTGCTTATCTTTTCTTTCTTTACCCTTCCTACCACATGTGGGGAATCTGCCACTCTAAGCAGATACTTTTTTAATGTTTATTTTATTTTTATTATATTTGATAGGGTAGAGAGAAATTGAGGGAGAGGAGAGGTAGTGAGGGAGAGAAAGAGAGACACCTACAGCACTACTTTACCACTCATGAAGTCTTTTCCCCTCAGATGGGGATCAGAGGCTTGAACCCAGGTCCATAAGTGTGGCTATGTGCACGTTCAACAAGTGAGCCACCACCTGGCCTCGTGAACGCAGCAGATATTTAATGAAAAGGATTTTAAAAGTCAGAGTAGAAAAAAAGTACTTAAATCAACAGAATTTACACAGCTGTAAACAAACCACATACATAATAGAGGAACTTAAGACATGTAACTTTAAGACCTGGAAAAATGGCATTATTATTTTTATAATGGACAATGTTGAACATAGTACTGGAATCCTAATTAATACTGTAAGGAAGAAATATTATGAGGTTCTGGGAGGAAAGACATAAAGTTATCATTTATAGATATGATTACCCATCTAGATGACCACCTATAGACTAAGTCAACAATTAGAAAGACATGAGAATTCAGCTAAGCCTGTTCAGACAGATTCACTTTAAAAATTCTGATAGGATTGTCTTTACAAACTACATCCAACTAGAAAATGTAGGAAAAAATGAAGTATCAAACAAAGTTTTAAAAATCATGTAAGAAAATGCTGTAACAATAAGATATATCACAATAGCAGCAAAACTGTATAGTATAACATATTAAGTAACACACATACACACACACACACACACACACACACACACACACCTTTGATCCATACAAATAAGACTTTAAAATTTGTGTAGTAGGCATTTTGGGTAGGATGACTTAGTAGTATAAGCAAGTCCTCAGATTAATTTATAAAGTCACAGCAATCACTGCCATAACTACATATATTGTAGTTCCATGTATCTGTATGTATTTGCATATATTTCCCCTTAAAAACCAACTGGGGGGAATAAGGCAGTAGCAGCAGCAGGTTAATGGTGCGAAGCGCAAGGACCAGTGTAAAGATCCTGGTTCCAGCGCCCAGCTCCCCACCTGTAGGGGAGCTGCTCCACAGGTGGTGAAGCAGGCCTGCAGGTGTCTATCTTTCTCTCCCCCTCTCTGTAGTCCCCTCTTCTCTTCATTTCTCTCTGTCCTATCTAACAATAACTACATCAATAACAACAACAATAATAACTACAACAACATTAAAAGACAACAAGGGCAACAAAAGGGAAAATAAATAAATATAATTTTTTAAAAAAAGCAACCGAAGGCATCTGCTTCAAGAGCAATATGGAGTAATGGAAAGCCTGTGACAAAACAATTCAACAGTGAAAACAGTGAAGGAAGAGAACTTTTTCTACCACATAGTAAGATTGACTTAAAAGCCATAACAGTAAATAAATAAAACAAACAAACTAGTATTGGTGCAAGAATTGATAAATCCTTCAATAGGAGGAAATGGAGCTCAATGGCTCCTCACTGTATATGTGGGAAAGGATAGGCATAGGGGGACAGAGCCAACATGGCAGCTTGGAGACAATACCTGGTGTGAGCTCTGCAAGGAAGCTGCTTTCAACCTGGGAATCTTGGGTGAGGCCACCAGGTTCCAGATGCTATCATGATGCCAACCTGTCTTCCTTAGGCAGACGACCCCACCGATGTATCCTGGAGGCCCACCTCCCCAGATCCCTGCCCCACTAGGGAAAGAGAGAGATAGGCTGGGAGTATGAATCAACCTGCCAACACCCATGTTCAGTGGAGAAGCAATTATAGAAGCCAGACCTTCTACCTTCTGCACCCCACAATGATCCTGGATCCATACTACTAGAGGGATAAAGAATAAGGGAGCTATCAAAAGAGAGGATTAGATATGGAGCTCTGGGGGTGAGCATTGTGTGGAAATGTACCCCTCTTATACTATAGTCTTGTCAATATTTCCACTTTATAAATAAAAATTTAAAAAATAGGAATAGGAGGAATAAGGGGAGAAGAGCTGTAAATCAGTGGGAACATGATGGATTGTTTTGTGCAGAGTAGCTATTTGAACCCTGATTAGTACCAGGAGGGGGTGATAGGGCCTGGGAGCATTAGAGATCTGTGAGGCTATTTTCAGACTTTGGAAAAGATAAGGAGGTTTATTTAACAGAACTTTAAAAGTATGGCACAATGCACAGATTTACAGAATTGGATGACATCGAAATTAGGAAGTTGTATTTGATAATGAAAAAGATAACATGAGCCAATTAAGAGTCTGATGAGAGGATTGAGGTTTTTTTTTTTTTTCAAAGTCTAAAATTGACAAGGGATTAACATCCAGAATATACAAGGAATTCTGTAAGGCACCAAGAAGAGGACATCAACTCAATAGAAAAATGGGCAAATGATATGACAGGCAATTTACAGAAAAGAAAGCCCCCAAAGCTAATAAGCACATGAAGTGATGCTCAAACTCATTAGTAGTCAAAGAAATGCAAATTAAAACACGATAGCACTTTACACCTTTAGAATGGCAAAACCTAGAAAACTGGATAATACCAATTAATGTGGCAGAAATGAGGGAGATAGGATCCCTCACACATGGCCAGTGGGAGTGTAAATTGGGAAAGCCTTTTTGAAGAGCTGTCCTCAACTACGTATGCAAATCAAGCACACATGTATTCTAAGGCCCAAAGACATTCTCTCATATTTACACAATGGAAAATCTGCAGAGGTGTTTGCTATGAATTTGTTGGAGGAGCGATAGTAGCAATTTGGGTTGACTCTCTTGAAGCAGAGGATCCTATGTACAGATACCATCAAATCTTAAAGACATCTATAGCAGACACATTGTGCTGGACTTTCAAAAACACCATTTCCCTACAACCCCTGCCCCAACCACTATCACCCTGGTCCAGACTTTTGTGCAAGACTGATATATTATTGGGACAGGTTCCTGGTTGGTCTTCCTGTCCTACCCTTTCCCCTTAATGTATATTCTCAAAGTGCCAGCATAAGCCTTTTATCCTATATTATTATTAATAATAATTATTATTATTATTATTATTATTTACCAGAGTACAGCTCATCTCTGCTTATTGGTGTTGCCCAGGATTGAACCTGGGACCCCTTGCATGCAAGTTGTCTGTGCAATTACTGTGCTATCTTCTTGGTTTCCAGTGTGAGTCTTTTAGAAGGCTTGATAGAGGGGTTAGGTGGCAGTACACCTGGTAGATTATACACATTACCATGCATGAGGGTCAGGGTTCAAACCCCAGGACCCCACCTGCAGGGAAGGGAAGCTTTATGACAGGTGGGGAAGTGCTACAGATCTCTTACTTTCTCTTCTTCTATTTTCTCTGTCTCTATCAGAAAAGAAAGAAAAACATGGCTGCCACAAATGGTGGAATTGTTGTACAGGTAATAGAATTCTAGAGAACAGAGAGTGAAACTATAGAGTTCTGGCAGGGCCATGCCCCCTCAGTAAACAAGGCTCCTACCTTGACTCTTCTAGCTTCAGATGTTTGCTTAAAATCCTGGGTGTGCCTTGGCATATGTATGCATCACTCCAGTCTCTGCCTTCATCTTTTTTTAAATTTATTTAAAAAAAAAAAGTAGAAAATAGCGACAAAACAATAGAATAAGAGGGGTGAAATTTCACACATTTCCCACTACCAGAGTTCCATATCCCATCCCCTCCATTAGAAGATTTCCTATTCTTTATCTGTCTGGGAGCATGGACCCAGGATCATTATGGGGTGCAGAAGGTGGGAGGTCTGGCTTCCTCCAATGAACATGGACATTGACAGGTCTATCCATACTCCCAACCTGTCCCTATCTTTCCCTAGTGGTGCAGGGGTCTAGAGAGGTGGGGTTCCAGGGTACACTGGTGAGGTCATCTGTCTGGGGGAGTCAGGCTGGTGTCGTGGTAGCATCTGCAACTTGGTGTTTGGAAAGTGTATTATTTTGCTTCCTCTATTGTTGTGGGACTCAGTTCAGTAGTTCTTGTAAGGTGAGGTTATAGTGGCAAATTCCTTTAGTTCTTGAATATTTGAGAAAACCTTTATTTCTCCCTCATATTTGATGGATAGTTTTGCAGGATACAATAACTGTGGCTGGAAGTAAGAGTGTCTTTTACTTCATGGAGTTCTGTTTGAAATTTTTCTTTCATGCTTCCTAACTGCTTAGTGAGTTCTGACTGAAGTTCTCTTTTCAGTATTTGAAGATTCTTAGTGAACTTTGTTATAAGTTCCTCTCTAGTGTGTTCTAATTCCATACTAAAATGCTCTTTTAATCCTTGCTTAAATTCTTGGAGAGTCCTCATAATGAGCTTTCTGTAGTCTGTCTCTGAGAGTCCAAATCTGCAGTTCCTTGGATTCCCTCTGTCTCATTTCTGTCTGGCTGATACATCATGGTTGGCTTTTAGTTCTGTTTCTCTGTTTGCACATTTTTTTGTGTGCTGGTTATTGATGGCCAGCAGTGGTGCTATTGTAGTCTCTAGGCTTCTTCTTCTTCTTTTTTTTTTTTTATAACATAAAAATACTCTTTATTATAGATATTGCATAATAAAGCCAAAACATTTACAAATTAAATTAAAGCACAACACAAATTAAAATATAACACAAATGAAAATGGCCTTTTTGTTTGTATGATATGTGGCTGGTGAGATGGGGTGGTGGGACGGTTGCTTTGGACTGTCTTGTGGTCACAACTGCCTTGTTTTATGTTGTGTCCTTGCCTTACATTCAGAAGGCTAAAACCCCTCTAAGTCAGAGATTGAGAGATTTTAAGCCCCTGTCTCTTTTTTTCTGGCACTAGGAGCAATGTTGCTTGCTGCACTTAAAGTGAAATCGCCAAAATGGCGCAGCACCCAGAGTTCTGATCTGACTTTGCTGTTCTTCAACCCATGTCACACCCCTTTTCACCCCAACTGCAGGAGAGCACCCACCTCGGGTTGCAGAACTCTCAGCTGTAGATTATGACTTCAGTTTGGTCTCTTGTTGTATTTATTTGTTGTTTTGGGAGGAGAGGTGATATGATCCCACTTATTCCATGGTCACCTTCTAGAAGTCTCTGCCCTCATCTTCACATGGCTTTTCTCCTATGTGTCTCTGTGTCTCTCCTCTTGTGAAAATACTAGTTATTAGATTAAGGACACATCCTAATCTACCAATAATATCACATCAACTTAATTCAATACTCCATTGCCCTATTCCCAAATTACATCACCTTCTCAGGTACCAGGGGGTTAAAAATTCAGCATATCTTTTGGACAGTATACAATTCAGCCTAGTTTGAACTCTTTCATATCCTTCAAAGGCATAAAAAAAATCTTTCAAGGATCTGTCAAATGCAATCTACTACACGAACTTTGTTTCGTTCACTGAATAACAAAGCATGAAGAACAAAGAATGAATGGCATAGCAGATGGCTAGGAAGCCTGGGCCAAGTGAAGGAATGAAAGCATCCTTCACACACACACACACACACACACACACACACACACACACAACTTGCTCAGATGGATACAGACATGCCTATGTGTGCACACCCCTTTTAGGTTCTACCCTAGAAGCTGCTATTCAGAGACACACAGAAGTATAAGCACACAATAGCACACACACACACACACACACCATATGCAAATATGTGCATATTATTCCAGTTCCCTACTATTGTATAGCAACTGCCCCAAACCTGGAGGCATGGAATACCATTTTGCTGTGCTCCTAGATTCTGTGGGAGTGGCTCATTTCTGTTCTGTGACCAGGGTCTCATTTAGGAAGAACTGAGAGATAAGAGGCAATCATCACTCACATGTCAAGTACCTGGGCTCAGATGACTTGAATGCTTGAGCCTTTATCAGGCATATTTCTCTCTCTCTCTCTCTCTCTCTCTCTTTCTCCCTCTCCTTGAGACTCCAGGGTCTCCCCATGTGGCCTCTCTAACATAGAGACCTGGACACAGCTGGGCTCCTCAAATGGCAGCTTAGGACTCCAAGAATAAGTGTCCCCATGAACACAGTGCATGTTGAGTAGCCTTTTATGATCAAACCTTGGAAATCACAGGGTGTCACCCTGTGACATTCACTTAGCTGAAGTAGTCGCAAGCATATCTAGACTCAAGGAAAGGGAAGACAGCCTGCATTTCTTTTTATCTTAAAAAAATATTTTTACTTTATTTTATTTTGTGTTTACTTGATAGGACAGAGCGAAATTGAAGAGGAGGGGGAGACAGGGAGAGAGAAAGAGAGACACCTGCAGCACCACTTCACCACTCATGAAGCTTCCCTTCTGTAGGTGGCGACTAGGGCTTGAACACAGGTCCTTGTGCATGGTAATGTGTGTGCTCCCCCAGGCCCCGAGGCTGCATTTTTTTGGATAAGATAAATATGAAAGCCTGTGGCAATATTTTAAACTGGCCACCATGTGACCACACAGGAATGCTCACATGTGAAACCACACATACACACAGTGCGCACCTGCACAGAGATATACATGTAGCACAAGGACCTGTGTTCTTACAACTTCTCTCCTGAGAGCAGAACTATACAAGCATGTGTATGTGTACACTTTTGAAATTCACCTATTTCCACTGCACACACATGTGCATGCTCACACATGCCCAAAGGTGCAGACTCTGCCCTTGGAATGTCCATTCCAGGCCCACAGCCACAGCCGACTTCTCCTGGGGCAAACCTGGATGAGCTGGGGGTCAGTGTGGGCTGCAGTGGCTTGGCTGGTCCAAAGTGGGCCTACTCTCTCTGCCACCTTCCCTTTGTGGCAGGGGCCTGGCAAGAAGGAAAACAAATAACCTTGCAGTGTTTAAATAAGCAAAGTTTTGTGCAAAGCAGAGGTTAATGTACTTTATTGTTCAATGTCATGTTTAGAGTGGATTGGTGGAGGGAAAAATGTGATTAATTGCCCCGAAGCCCACGGATCTACAATTATTTGGTTGTTGTGAACAAATAAAGGACTACAGTATTCATCATATTCAAATGAGGCAGCAGAATAAATGATGGTGGGCCGGGCAGGAACAAAACCAAGGCATGTTCCCGCACATTCGGAAGGCGACTGGCACCTTGTCAGCCAGATGCAGGGTGGTGGTGGGAGGCGAACCCGTTTGTCTCTGTACTGCCAGCCAGGGATGGGCTGACCCAGCAGGTGTCGGCGTTAATTCATGTCACACCTCGCGCCTCCATCCTCCGAGGTAGGAAAACCAGGCACCAATTTCATAATAAAGACTCTTTTCCTACGAGGCCCAGTTTGGGGCGGGGGCACAGATCTTCATTAGAGCCCCTTTCCTGGGCTGCGCTCACTGCAGAGTACAGGTACTGGCTAAATGTGTCCTATCATTCATCATGATTTTGCCCTCCACTTTGTCACAGCGTGGGGATTTAAGGAAGATAGATGGTACAAGATGTTGTCTCCTCCACAGACGCTTTCTGCTCTGGTAAGTGTGTCCGATGCAGAATTATTTTGCCACTTTATTATTTCCTAGTGAGTGTTTGTCAGAGCTTCGCCTCTTGGAAGGAGCGAGTTGTTTCCTGTCACTCAGGGATGTCGTGAGAGCCGTGATGCTTGGCTGGGCTTGCCAGCCAGCTGGAACCAGGGCTGGGTCCCCAGGCAGGCTGTGGGGGGTCCTGGGAGCCTGGACCACAGGGCGAATGTCAAATCTAACAGAAAAGGGGAGGGCAGGGAGGCAGGCAGGCTTTGGGAGAAGGCAAGGCTAAGGGGCTTGGAGTACTCTGGATAGGGAGAAGCCTGAAGGGGCATCTTTCCAGACCTAGGCTGGCAATGGGCCAGGCCACTGGGCAGAGAGCTGTTTGCACCAGTGTCCAAAGGGCTGTAAGAGCTTGGCCTTAAGCTGAGCCAGCTGGAGAGGGACGGGCAAGGCTGGGGACCCACTGGGCTGCTGATAGTCTTAGGACAGTGTGGCCAATTCTGGGGCTTCTAGTAGGCATCAGGTGAGCTTTCAGCCCTTACCAGGATGACAAGAGAGGTTGAAAGGTGACTAGTGGGAAAGCTGGGTGGGTGGAGGCCATGTGAGGCTAAAGATGGATGTTGAGTTCAGCTTGGAGTCCAGAGCCTAGGCCAAGGCCCTGGAACCTTCTGGAAAAAAGAAAGCTTGGTTCTGGATCAGACTGGACCACAATAGTGTGGGCCCAGGAGTCCAAAGGTGAATTTGACCCGAGGGAGAAGGGTAAGACATCTGGGAGCTACCAACGTGTCCTGTGGTCCTTTCTATCTCTGAACCCTCCTCCAGAGCACTGGATCCCCACTACCACCACTAGTGGGCCAGTGATGATTAATTACCCCAACCTCCCAGGAATGGGGGAGAAAAATAAAATTTTCCTTTGTTTATTTGTTTGTTTATTTATTTATTTATTATCAAAGCACTGCTCAGCTCTGGCTAGTGCTAAAACTTTTGGTACCTCAGGCATGAAAGTCTCTTTGCATAACCACTATGCTATCTCCTCAGCCCAGAAAAATTAACTGTTCCTTTGCCTTCTCCTCAGTGAATGTTGAACATGGAGAAATTACTTTGGGGTAGGGGGGGATGGGCAATACAGGAAGAGACCCAGCAAAGATGTCTGGGGCACAGGGGCCTAGGAGAAGACATCCCACCTGTCTCTGGCATCACCTTGTCCCTAGAGTTCACTTTGCCAGCTTGTGCCAAAAGTCCCTCCAGGAGCAGAATAGCGTGTGATAAAGACAAAAATTTAGAGAGCCAGCAAAATAGCTCACCTGAATAGTGCACCCGTTTTTCAATGCATGTGACTCAAGTGTGAGCCTGACCCTCACTGCACTGGAAGAAGCTTCAGTATCTTTCCTTCTTTCTACCTCTCTCTCTCTCTGCCTCAATGTCTCTCTTTCTATATGAAAAATACAACTTGAAGAGGTGAAGGTCCAGTAAGGGCAAAAAAACAAAAAAACAAAAACAAAAGCAAACAAAGATCACAATTTTGGAGTCAGCTCTGGGCTCAGAGCACTAATGTGCTGGCTTATTTCCCCACCAGGAGAACAAAACCAGGGAGGTGACAACCTCCTCAGAAGGTCTTAGAGTGTCCCCTGGTGCTTTGTATGTGCTCCATGAACAAAGATGCCCCAAACTTGTTTCTACCTCCTGGCTAATGAAATCCTTCATTCACCTCTGACAGTTCCTGGGGGCCTGACTCTGTCACATGGTCTCCCCAGAGGAGGTACACCTGATCCCAGGCTTCCCAGCTGCCTTCCAGAAGGGTCGGTACATTAGGTTGGGAGGGTGACTGCCTCTCTGCTCCAGATACCTCCTAGTCTTCCCTTAAAGCATAGCCTCTTAGGGAATGTCACTAGTTCCCAGAGAACCAACTCCCAGTCCTTCCTTAGATCTCCTCCATCCAGACTCCCACTGTGCCCTGGGACACAGTCCCTCCACCTGAGAAGCTGGTGAGGGGAAAATGTTACTTCAAACCAGTCAGGAGCTCAGATCCAAAGCTCCAGGTAAAGAGTATTCACTTTGCTACCCCGCCCCCGGCTGGGCTAATGTGTTTTCCACAGCCCTCTGAGTCCACAAGAAACCAAGCCTTGGGGTTTGGTGGGGGGTGGGGGACTCTCAACCTCCCTCTGAACCCAAGAAAACTGATTCTGCAGATGAAGTAGCATTCTCAAGATCTCATGGTAGTCAGTCGTGGAGCAGGGGGCTGAACCTGAGTCAAGTAGGTAGGCTTCCCTCTGCTGCTGGCCACTGGCAGAGCCACCCTGGCTAGTACTCACTGTGTCCAGTCTGCATGAGCCCCGCCCCTATGTAGGTTTTCTGTTCTGCTCATTTCTGTTGCCCTTGTTTTTTTTTAATTGTTGTTGTAGTTATTATTGTTGTTGTTATTGATGTCATTGTTGTTGGATAGGACAGAGAGAAGTGGAGAGAGGAAGGGAAGACAGAGAGGAGGAGAGAAAGACACCTGCAGACCTGCTTCACTGCTTGTGAAGTGACTCCCCTACAGGTGGGGAGCCAGGGGCTTGAACCGGGATCCTCACGCCGGTTCTTGTGCTTTGCACCACGTGCACTTAACTCACTCACTCACTCACTCACTCACTCTTCATTTGTTCACTCAGTAAACACTAAGGATCTGTCATGTTGGGCAGTGAGACCAAGCCCAACAGGAAAAAAGAGCTGGTAAGAGACGCAGGAAGAGCCACCTGTATGGTGTCTTGTGAGGCAGCCAAGGGGTGAATGCAAAACTCAGCTGATCGATGGGGGGGAGTTGGGGGGGAGTTGGGGGATGGCCACTGCACACCACCAGAGGCATTCCTGCTGTGGACAGTAGCTGGATCCTTCCTTCCAGTCCCTAAGTTCTGACCATTGGTCACTCTATTCTGCAGTCAAAATGAGTTTCTTTAAACACAGATCTAATGGAATCACTGTCTGCTTCCAAAATGATGATGGTTTTCCCACTGCCCACTTGCTTTAAACCTAGACCTTGAACTTGGCATTCCAGGCCTTTCATGATCCATCACCAGCCTATCATATGTCACTACTGATAAGCTTAATCTCAGCCTGACACTTAAATTCTTTATCTACCTGTGTTTCCTTGGCTACAAAATGGGGGTAACAATAGTATCAATTACAGCAAGTGGATTTTTCCAAAAAGTCATGCACAATATAGATTCCTTTACATAAGCTGGGGGCCCCCCTTGAATTTGGGTGGGCCACTGTCACCCACCATAACAGATATGGCATAGGTGATGTCACAGTCACGTATCTGTCAAGGTTAGGTCATAAAAACACTATATATTTCCATCTAGTCCTCATGGGATATTAACTTTTGAAAATGGGCAGCCACACTGTGAGGAAGCCAAGCAGCATGTAAATAGGTCACTTAGTTTCTGACAGGAGGCCCCAACATGAGCCATCCTGAGAGACATCTGCCCAGAGTATTCCCTGTGAAGCCATGGTGAACTGAAACTCTTAAGTCCGGAAGCACAATAAATGGTCATCAAATCTTAGTGCTTAAAGTGCATTTCAGTTTGCATCATGTTGCACAGCAAAAAAATGTCTATCTACTGAGCAAGTTGTGGTATATATATACAGTGGAATACTACTCAGCTATAAAAAATGGTGACTTTACCATTTTCAGCCGATCTTGGATGGACCTTGAAAAATTCATGTTAAGTGAAATAATTCAGAAACATAAGGATGAATATGGGATGATCACTCAGGCAGAAGTTGAGAAACAAGATCAGAAGAGAAAATACAAGTAGAACCTGAACTGGAGTTGGTGTATTGCACCAAAGTAAAAGACTCTGGGGTGGGTGGGGGAGAGTACAGGTCCAAAAAGGCTGACAGAGGACCTAGTGGGGGTTGTATTGTTATATGGAAAACTGGGAAATGTTAGGGGAAAAAATGTCTATCTACACTGAGTAGCCATGAGTTAGCTGGATACATCAGTTTGCTTACGTTTGTCATAGCAAAATACTACAGTGAATTAAGCAATGTTTATTTCTGTCACATTTCTAAAAATAAGTTTTTGAGATTAAGGTGTCCTGAAGGTTGACTCCTTTTGAAACTTCTCTCCATGACTTGTGGATGGCCGTATTTGCCTTTTTATGTCTTTTCCTAAGAATACCAGTCAGATTGGTCACACCCCATGACTTCATTTTAACCCGAGTTCCTTTTTAAAGACCCTATTTTGGATAGTTCATTTCTTTTTGTTGTTGTTGTTT
The DNA here is from genome assembly GCF_950295315.1 of Erinaceus europaeus. NCBI lineage: Eukaryota > Metazoa > Chordata > Mammalia > Eulipotyphla > Erinaceidae > Erinaceus > Erinaceus europaeus. The sequence continues at coordinate 98,143,990 of NC_080171.1, read as the reverse complement.
GTTTTAACCAGAGCACTTCTCAACTCTGGTTTATGGTGGTGACCTGGATTGGACTGAACCTGGGGCCTCATAGCCTCAGGTATGAGAGTCTGTTTGCACAACCGTTATGATAATTCCTTCACCCATTAAGGACCCTCCTTCATTTGGCAATTAAATCTCCATAAAACTGAGGGCAGGAGAGAATTCAAGAAGACAAGTCTTAGCTCTAAATACTCACTGAGGTCCAGAGGGTTGAGACTTCAACATATGACTCTGGAAAGGAATATAATCTAGCCTGAAACAATAAATAAGAACATGAAATCCTTGCAACAGTACCTCCCACAGAGTAAGCACTTAGTAAATGGTAATTACAATATTTCCAGACTGTCCCCACCACCACAGCAATCTTTGTGACTTGCTGTCACAGAGACAGTTTTGGATGCCATGTCTTGGGCTATTTCTTCCGCATGCAGCCCTGTCACAGATCCTCTCTGATCTCACTCTCCTTCCTTGGCCATGTTAGGGGTGATGGGGTGCAGTTCTTCTGACCTGTAATGCTGGGAAATTTAAATCCTAGAATGGTTACTAAATCCTAGAATGGTTATTCAGTATATGGTTTAGTCTTCTGGACCCTTAGTTCCTCCCATGTGTAGACTAAGGAAGGTGATGTGTCCTTCTTGGCAGTCTGGTTGCTGTGTAACCCTACCCAGCATTTAAAAGGACAGAAGACCTGGGTGTGGTTCTTCCAGAAGCTTCTTTGAGCTAAGTCCTTTTTGTCCTCCAATATTACAGCAGAGGATTTTCCTGATTATAAAAATAATTTATACCCAGCTTATAGAAAGAACTCGGGAAAGAAAGGACTGCAAATGAAAATAAAAATCACCTAGAGAAACTTTTAACATTTTGTTTTATATCTTTCTGGAAATGTTTCACATGTGCATGTGTGTCTGTGTTTCAGTTCTATACTAACACTGATTCTTGGATGCACCACTGAATTACTTGCACAGCTTTTAGGGAGGAAACAACTGTATGTCAGTAACAATGCATAGACAGCTTTTAGAAATGTTGAAATGTGAAAAACACACACATCTTAGGATCAAGAGACTATAATATCGTTGTAGATCAGTATTGTTCAAAATGTGAATCTCTGTGGATGCTGGTTTATGGCCTACTTAAAAAAAATCTGAACAACAAAGCTCAACCATCTTTCCACATTGATAGACTAATACCTACACCATCAATTTTAATGGCTGTATAGTATTCTATTAAACTGATATACGGTGATACATTTATTCCTCACTGAAGAGCATGACTGTTTTCATCATCACTGTAATACAAATACATTTATAGACACTCATCCTATTTCCCTCAAGATAAATTCCTTCCAGTCAGCATAGCTGGCCAGGACAGTTGATGTCCTTGCTCAGGAGTTGGCTGCCCTGGGCCTATGTCTCCTCAAGGACAGATCCAGTCACCTGTGTGTTCCCAGAGTGTGATCCTGTTCTGGAGCCTGGTATCCAACAAGGATTGTATCAGTCTCTGAGTTAATATCATTCAGGAGACAACTCTTATGTGAGTAGCCTATTTGGAGCAGAGAGGTATACTTAGTCCAACTTTCTATACTTGAGATTTAGAACTAAATTTAAAGCATAATTTTGGAGGTCAGGTATGATTTCAAATTCCAGAGGCAGGTCTATTTGATTGGCTGTGAGCTCTGGCTCTGCCCAGCATCTAAGAGAACAGAATATCTGGGCCTTGTCCTTCTAGGTCTCTCCTTCCTAGGAAGCCTACTGCTGGGGGGACCTAGGGCACAAGGCAGTGATGTTGGGGTTGAAATGAGGGTTCCAGGGAGAACATCTGGGCCATAGTCATTCCCAGCCTGATCCATGAGTTTCGCCCCAAGTGGCCCAGACCACTAGAAACTAGTGTGTGTGTGTGTGTGTGGGGTGTCGGAGAGGGGTGTAGTTAAGGATTCTAACAAGAAGCTAAGGACTCACAGCTGCCATTTGCTGAATCCTCACAATGCGTTGAACATATTAAACAAGTGCTTTACAATAATGTTCTTATTCCAGCCTTCTTGCAAGGTGAGAAGTACAGCCTCATTTTACAGAGGACAAAACCTGGACATGGAAAGTGACTGGGCCAAGGTCTCACACAGCTCTGCCCACTTCTCCCACTTTTGACTCTCACACCCCACCCTACTGCTCCCCAAACAGACCTCATGATTCTAAAGAGCATATCTGTGTTCTCTTCATCATCTTGATTCGGTGGTGCATAATTTCTCCCCACTGCAGCCAGATTGTGACTTTGCTCTGCTCCTAAACTTCTTTATTGAGAGACCCCCCCCACCCGCCCCTGGCAATGAGAAGTCCACAGTCCTAAATATGGCACCCTTTGGGGGCACTGCCAGCAAAGTCTGGTTTCCCCAGGCCTCTCCAGCTTCACTCATCCCTCATCTCTTAAGTCTAGATTGTAAACTCAAGGGTTTTACATTATGCTGACTTCTCCCAGCCCTGGCCCCTTTGCAGAGGAACCCCATTGCCTTTAGCTAAGTACTCCCTACTCAAATTCAGCTTTTCAAATTCAGTTTAGATTCACCTCCTCAAGGAAGTTTCCCTTGACACTCCCCATTCCATTGTCCCATTTTGTAACTTTTATTTACTGATCATCCTCAGTGTGGATTGTGAGACTTTGTAAATAGTTGGCTATTTCCACACTTAAGATACTTTTCTGTGGTTCAACCTAACCAGTATTTACATGTCATCTCTTCAGTGGCAGACCCTCCCCCCTTGAAACTTACTAGATTTTCACCCTTTCCTCTTCTTTGTTATACCACCCAGCTTTGTACCTAGTCACAGGATAGAACTTGTATAGGTTTTGATAAATGAATTAATGAATGAATGAATGAACGAATGAATAAATGAGTGAGTGCTCACTTCAGCAGCACATATACTAAAATTGGAACGATACAGAGAAGATTAGCATGCCCCTGTGCAAGGATGACATGCAAATTCGTGAAGTGTTCCATATTTTCAGTAGAGTCTCTTCAACAAATGGTGTTGGAAAAAAATGAGTTGAAACATGCAGAAGAATGAAACTGAACCGCTATATTTCACCAAACACAAAAATAAATTCCAAGTGGATCAAGGATTTGAATGTTAGACCAGAAACTATCAGATACTTAGAAGAAAATATTGGCAGAATTCTTTTCCGCATAAATTTTAAAGACATCTTCAATGAAACAAATCCAATTACAAACAAGACTAAGGCAAGTATAAACCTATGGGACTATATCAAATTACAAAGCTTCTGCACAGCAAAATAAACCACTACCCAAACAAAGTGACCCCTCACAAAGTGGGAGAAGATCTTTACATGCCATACATCAGATAAGAGGCAAGTAACCAAAATATATAAAGAGCTTGCCAAACTCAACAACAAGAAAACAAATAACCCCATCCAAAAATGGGGATAGGTCATGGACAGAATATTCACCATAGAAGAGATCCAAAAGGCCAAGAAACACATGAAAAAAATGCTCCAAGTCTTTGATTGTCAGAGAAATGCAAATAAAGACAACAATGAGACACCACTTCACTCCTGTGAGAATATCATACATCAGAAAAGGTAGCAGCAGAAAATGCTGGAGAGGTTGTGGGGTCAAGGAACCCTCCTGTACTGCTTGTGGGAATGTAAATTGGTCCAACCTCTGTGGAAAACAGTCTGGAGAACTCTCATAAGGCTAGAAATGGATCTACCCTATGATCCTGCAATTCCTCTCCTGAGGATATATCCTAAGGAACCCAACACATCCATCAGAAAAAGATCTGTGTACACATATGTTCTTAGCAGCACAATTTGTAATAGCCAAAACCTGGAAGCAACCCAGGTGTCCAACAACAGATGAGTGGCTGAACAAGCTGTTATATATACACAGTGGAATACTACTCAGCTATTAAAAACGGTGATTTCACCGTTTTTAGCCAATCTTGGATGGACCTTGAAAAATTCATGTTAAGTGAAATAAGTCAGAAACAGAAGGATGAATATGGGATGATCTCACTCTCAGGCAAAAGTTGAAAACCAAGATCAGAAGAGAAAACACAAGTAGAACCTGAACTGGAATTGGTGTATTGCACCAAAGTAAAAGACTCTGGGGTTGGTGGGGGGGGGGGGGGGGGAGAATACAGGTCCAAAAAGGCTGACAGAGGACCTAGTGGGGGTTGTATTGTTATATGGAAAACTGGGAAATGTTATGCATGTACAGACTATTGTATTTACTGTTGAATGTAAAACATTAATTCCCCAATAAAGAAATTTTAAAGAATGAATGAATGGATGAATGAATGAATTTGCAAGTTGGGCTTAAATATCTGTGCATTCTGGAGAGTTTAAGCAACTTGACATCCAGTCCACACACTGGAGTGGAGACTGCCTGCTTGTCACCTGGTACCATCCCCAGGCTGCAGGGATACCAGCTAAGGGTGACAGCACAGACCCCACAGGGTGGAGAGTGTGGGATCTCAGTAACCAGTCCCTGTGGCCACAAAGCCTGCCCCCAGTTCTCCAGAGTCTTGTCTGGTTTCATTGGAAAGTAGCCTGCCAGGTGCATCTAGACAAAGAAGCCCAGGAAGTGGAGGTGGGGGAAACAAGAGACCATCCCATTTCACACCCGCCCCCTCCGCCAGACATTTCTCTGCTCTGTGACCCTATGGCCACACGGTGGCAGTGTTAGCATCAACTGGACTGAGGAGGAGCTGAAGCCTCAGCAGTGTTCCTGCGGGATACACACAAAAGGGTGCCCGGGCAGCATGGGCTGTGACTGTGTGACATGTCAGTGTGTGAGTGTGCACACTCGTGTGCACGTAATGTTTGAGGGGGTGTATTTGTAAGCATACTTGTATTTGAATTTTTTGTGTGGGGTTGCATTTTTGTGTCTATGTAAACCCATATCTATGGTGTGTCTTTTTGTCTGGCTCTGCGCAGTGTGTGTGTGTGTGTGTGTGTGTGTGTGTGTGTGTGTGTGTGTCCCCAACTGGGCCGCTGGGTACAATGAAGAAAGAACCAGTAATTGGGGCGGTGTGGGGGGAGTGTCAGTTCTGGGTGTCTGGCTACACCAACAACAGGGACAACTGAGATTCCCCTTTTTCTACCCTTCTCCTTCCCCTTTCCCCACCAGCAGCATGGAGAACTGCTCTTATGTGGGCCCTCAGCTCCCAGTCCCCCATATGCCCTGACCCTCTCCCTGCCTTTTACAGCAGTCTCTCTGCCTCCTCCTCTACCAAACACCAGCCTCTGTGTGTGCAGCTATTGATCCTTATGCACCTGCAGGGCACCAATCACCTCCTGACCCCATTGCCCCATTGGAACCCACATCCTTGCCCAGCACCCAGCTTCCTCCAGCAGCCTCTGATCTGCAGGCCACTGTCCTGCCATAGCCCCCCTTCCCAGTGGAATTTCGACTTCATTTCTGGGGTCCCAGTGGGCCTGAAGAAGCTGACTTCAGGGCAGGGCATGTCTCCTGTCCTCAGACTGGAGGCGCCTGAAATGGTGCTCTGCCTCTCCCCTCTAACCTCGGGGTGGAACTCTGGCTCCACTTCTGTCTCCCAGCCCTGGAGAGGAGGCAGGGTTTCCTATCTCTAGTCCAGTGCAAGCATTTCCCAGCATAGTGCTAGCCCCCTCTCAACCCACCCTTACCCCCGCCTCCACACTCCAAGCAGGGGCCCAGAGTGCCATGTCTGGCCACGTCTGCCCACCCTTCCCCCGTGGTTATTAATAACTGGGTATTAGGCAAGAGGCGACTATTGATTCCGGCGCAGGCAGCTCCAGGTCAGGGTAATTTATGGAAACACTGGCGTCCCCAGTGATAAATAATGAGGTGATCGCAGAGATGGGTCACTAGTGAGTGGCCTCCAGCCCGCTGCCCTGTCCACTAACACACAGGCTCATAAATGGAGGGAGAGAGGGAGAGAGACCAGGGCCACTGAGAAAGACAAAGGACTATGCTGATGGGGGAGGTGCCTGTGAGTAAGGGAAGGCAGGAACACGCAGCTGTGGGGTCCTTACAGCAGGGGCTGGTGGGAGAGGGGCAGGAATTCACCATGGAGAGAAGAGCAGGGTGACAGACAAGGGCAGGGACATAGAATAAGGGACAGGGCAGAGGAGAGAGAAGGAAGATATGAAGACAGAGAGACAGGAGTAAGAAAAGAGGGGAGAGAGGGTAAAGACACAAAGTCAGAGAGCCTGGGAAATGGAGAGCAATGAGCTGGGGGGGGGGGGCACACGCCATGATGGAGAGACACAGAGTCAGAGACAGAGAAGCCAGGAGTCAAAGCAGCTGAGGTGCTTTGCTCTGTGCTTAGCTCTGTGCTTTGTGTTGGCTTTGCTCTGGCTTCTTTATCTTCCTGGCAGCCCCAAGGACTGATTCAGACCATGGGCTCTAGGGCTTTCCTGCCCCCCTGAGAAGCCTATCTCCCCTGGGACCCTGGTCATGACCTTGGACAGGTCACTTCACTCCTGGAGCCTGGTTCTCCTCTCCGATGTAGCGTAATGTGATCCCTATGCCAATGCCATTTGAGAGGATTAAACAACTCAATACTGGAGCCCTCAAGGACCAGTGCTGGGCACTGGTCGGCACTACGTGTGTGCTATTGTTTGTTTTGGCTTCGGTCAGTTTTGTGTAGTTCCATTTACTTTGCTTCTCTTTTGTTTGATGAGAGGTCAAGTTTACAAGGAAAAAAAAGAATGAAATGAGATCTGGTTTGGGGAAGACTTTCTGCGGGAAACAGGGCTTGATTTGGGCCTTGGGGTAGAATTAGAAGGATAGGGTTTCCAGCTGGCAGACACAGTTTATAAAAAAGCAGCACAGATTTCAAAATTGGAAGGCCTTTTTATGACTTAGTGCAGGGGTGGGGTTTTTTTTTTTCTGCTACAGGCCATTTGGATATTTATGACACTACTCTATGGCCATACAAAATTATCAACTTAAAAATTAGCACTTGGTATTAAACTATACCCTCTCGTAATGTTAGAATTTTGTAAATGATTATTAAATCACTAATAAAAATAGAAAAGAGGGAGGAAAAGCAAGACAAAACAAAAAAATTGCACTTAAGGTTGCTATAAAAAAAAACAAAACCTAGATTTACTGAGTTTCAAGTCCCATCTGTACTTGTCTTGGCAGGACTAGACTTAAATGAGCTGAGGGAAGAACGCCCCACTCCCAACCTAGTGCATCAGTTTAAGATCTGGAATCCCTCTGTAATACCCCCCCACACACACACACACATTTCAATGTATGACAGATTTAATTTGGCTACCTCTAGGGATGGGGAACTTATTACTTAGACATGGGAAGCTCTAAGGTTCTTGCCCCAAATCAGCCTTCCTGTGCTGTTCCATTCCCACACCCTCCACCACAGTTCAGTAGTATAGAGGCTTACAGTATTAACCTGGGGACAAGTTTGAGCACCCCACCTTACTTACGATCACCAGCATTACTGCTTTCCAATGTCCCAGAATTCCCCGTCACCTGGCTGAGCTGTCCTTCCTCAATGCCCTCAGCCAACCAGACCTCACAGGGACCCACTCTGTGATGAGCAGGACAGAGAGGTTGCCCTATACCCTCTAAAAACTGGGGTTTCCTGCAGAGGCACCAAGGACTGTCCCTAGGCTGAGGGGAAACTCTTGTCCCATTACATCCTCACTCAGTTGTAGAAGCTGTTGTCCCAGCCAGAAGCAGCTTAAAGCAGCCAGAGCTCATGCTGTGTGTCTCAGCCCAGATGACCTGTGAACAGCTGACCTTGTACACACCCTTTGATCTGCCAGAGTCCCAATTTCCTCCAATGTGATAGATCCTGTCTGTGGGGCCTAGAGATGGCTTACTCAGGTAGAGTGCACACTTTACCATAGGAGAAGACCCACATTCAAGCCCCCAGCCACTACATGAGAGTATCTGCATGGGGAAGCTTCACCAGTGGTAGAGCAGTGCTTCAGTGTATCTCCCTCACTCTTCCTCTCTGTCCTTCATCCTCTATATATTCTTTTCATTTTTATTTATAAAAGGAAACACTGACAAAACCATAGGATAAGAGAGGTATAGCTTCTCACATTTCCTACCACCAGACCTCCGTATCCCATCCCTTCTCCTGATAGCTTTCCTATTCTTTAACCCTCAGAAAGTATGGACCCAAGATCATTGTGGGATGCAGAAGGTTGAAGGTCTGGCTTCTGTAATTACTTCCTCACTGAACATGGGTGTTGACAGGTCGATCCATACTCCCAGCCTGTCTTTCTCTTTCCCTAGTGAGGAAGGGCTCTGGGGAAGCAGAGCACCAGGACACATTGGTGGGGTTGTCTGTCCAGGGAAGTCTGGTCGGCATCATGCTAGCATCTGGAACCTGGTGGTTGACAAGAGAGTTAACATACAAAGCCAAACAAATTGTTGACCCATCATGGACCTAAGGGCTCGAATAGTACAGATGAAGAGTTAGGGGGCTGTCCATTTTGTAGATAGTAGGCATATTTTAGTTAAACTCCAAAGGGCCTGTGGCTATACTAGTTCTTCTTCCTCTTCCTCTTCTTCTTCTTCTTCTTCTTCTTCTTCTTCTTCTTCTTCTTCTTCTTCTTCTTCTTCTTCTTTTTTTCCCTGAGCCTGAAATCTGATATGCCAGTGGATCTAAGTTATTGTCTGGGGAGGTGATGTCATGGCTGGAAAAAGGACCAGAAAGATGGATCAGGGAAGATAATATGGGAAAATATTTAGGGAAAAATATTAGGGAAAAGATTTTCCCTAATATGGGAAAATATCGTTGACTGTAAACCTCATCGATTTGATGTGATCTGGGGCCCATAATTATCTTAGGAGCCTATGTGACCTCTGCATCCCTCTAGATCTGAGCTCACATTCTGTGGTAATGAGTAGGAACATTCCATGCTGCCCAGTATCGACCCATCTTCCTCAGGTGTAGCATAGAGTATGTTGTCCATCCTCCCTTCAGAGGATGGAACATTCTCTACCATTGTTGATCCAAGTTGAGGGCAAGGTCCTATGGGGGCCCACAAAGGGATCTATTGTGTTGTTCCTGATAGAAATAACTGGTAACAATGGAGAGAGGGATTTATTCAAGGTCTAGGCCCATCATGTCTGTTTGGGAATCTCAGGACTCCCCAAATAGGGCCCCAGATAATGGAATGGCCTGATAGTGACTAAAGAGTCATTGATAAAATATGCCAGTCTCTTGGCCTTATTCAGCTTTTACAGTCCTTGTTTTGATAATGTTAGCTTTGGAGTGAGTGAGAGAACTATAATAGGAAGTATGTGAGGAGGATTTCTAAGTAGACACTATTTCATTAGGAACTTGATACTGACTTACTACAAACTATTGTGTATTTTTGCTTGCAGGTATATATTTTGCCCTAATTTTGTGGATACATGTGAACATATGCTCTATCTTATGGGACCTGGTCTATGTCTAGGTTTTGGGACTTTGTTAGGAAGTGAACTTCCTGGAATGGAATTAGAGAGTACCATGAAAGGAAAGGTCTCACCTGAATAATGAGGGTAAAGGGTTGGCATTCCATGCCTGACGTCTCTAGACACAGTCTGAAGTGAAGCATGCTGAGGTGGTACTTGTTGCATTGATTAGGTTGGGATTGGCGGATGCAATATCATTTGGTATAACTGGAGAGAAACATGCAGGAAAGTGAGCCCCACTCCAGAAGTTCTAGGACTAGGGGAAATATAGGCTCTGTAGAGGAAGAGGGAGGTTCTTGCTGTCTTAGGGTTTAAGAAGAAAATAGATAGTTATTGCTATAATCAAATTATTTGACAATTGAGATAACTTTGAAAAATCCCTTTGTTAGGATTTGCTGTATCATATACAACATCACCATATTTTATGTCCTTTGACATTATTTGTATATATCTATGTCACCAGTTGCTTCTGTTCTCCCTGGACTAAGCTTTTAAGAGAGTTAACATATCAAAGACTCAGCCTATGTATTAAAAAGACTCAGTCTGTGCTTTAAAAAGTTTGAGATATTCAGTCAGTTTTTCCCTCTCATATCACTTAAATAGTGATTTATATGACTACAAATTAATAAGAGTGTACATAAACACCATTCCCACCATCAAAAGACTGTGTCCCATCCACCTTCCCCACCCCATGAAGCTGAACGTCCACCCTCACCCTCAACCCAGGGTTTTTACTTTGGTGCCCTACTCCAAATTTATTCAGATCCTGCTTTGAGTTTCCCTTTCTGTTATTCTTTCTCAACTTCTGTTTATGAGGAGGATCATCCCATACTCATCTTTATCTTTCTAACTTAGCTCACTTAACATAATTCCTTCTAGTTCCATCCAAGATGGGTCAGAGAAGGTGGGTTCATTGTTTTTAATAGCTGCATAGTATTCCATTGTGTATATATACCACAGCTTTCTCAGCCACTCATCTGTTGTTGGGCACCTGGGTTCCTTCCAGGTTTTAGCTATTACGAACTGTGCTGCTATGAACATAGGTGTACACATATCTTTTTGGTTGGGTGTTATGGAGTCCTTGGGGTATATCCCCAGGAGAGGAATTACTGGGTCATATGGAAGGTCCATGTCTAGCCTTGTGAGAGTTCTCCAGACTGATCTCCACAGAGGCTGGACCAATTTACATTCCCACCAGCAGTGCAGAAGGGTTTCTCTGTCCCCACAGCCTCTCCAGCATTTGTTGCTGCTGTCCTTTTTGATGTATGCCATTCTCACAGGGGTGACGTGGTATCTCAATGTTGTCTTTATTTGCATTTCTTTGACAATCAGTGACCTGGAGCAATTTTTCATATGTTTGTTAGCCTTTTGGATCTCTTCTGTAGTGAATGTTTTGTTCATATCCTTTGCCCATTTTTGGATGGGGTCATTTGCTGTTTTGTTGCTAAGTTTGCTGAGCTCTTTATATATTTTAGTGATTAGTCTCTTGTCTGATTTATGGCATGTGAAGATCTTCTCCCATTCTGTGAGGGGTCTCTTTGTTTGTGTGATAGTTTCTTTGGCTGTGCAGAAGCTTTTCAATTTGATATAATCCCATTGGTTTGTTTCTGCTTTAGTCTTCCATGCAATTGGGTTTGTTTCATCAAAGATGTCCTTGAGGTTTAGTGGGAAAGTGTCCCACCAATGTTTTCCTCTAAGTATTTGATAGCTTCTGGTCTAACATACAGGTCCTTGATCCATTCGGAATTGATTTTTGTTTCTGGTGAGGTAAGGTGGTTCAGTTTCATTCTTCTGCATGTTTAGACCCAGTTTCCTCAGCACCATTTATTGAAGAGAGCTTCCTTTCTCCATTTAATACTTTGGGCCTCTTTATCAAAGATTAGATGTCTATAGATATGGGGTTTTAGTTCTGGACTTTCAATTCTGTTCCACTGGTCTGTGTGCCTATTTTTGTTCTAGTACCAGGCTGTTTTAATGATGATGGCCTTATAATATAGTCTGGGATCTGAGAATGTGATGCCTCCATTTCTGTTTCTTTTCCTCAAGATTGCTTTAGTTATTTTAGGTGTTTTCTGGTTCCAGATACACGATTGTAGCTTTTGTTCTATTCTCTTAAAGAAGCTTGGTGGAACTTTGATGGGTATCGCATTAAATTTGTATATGGCTCTGGGGAGAATATTCATTTTGATGATATTTATTCTTCCAATCCATGAGCATAGGATGTCTTTCCACTTTTTGGTATCATTTTCCTTTTATTATTTTTGATTTAATAATGATCGACAAGACCATAGGATGAGAGTTCCCACCACACAGTTCCTACCACTAGAGTTCCACATTTCATCCCCTCCAGTGAAATCTTTCCTATTCTTTATCCCTCTAGGATTATGGACCCAGTATCATCATGGGGTGCAGAAGGTGGGAGGTCTGACTTCTGTAATTGCTTCTCCGCTGGACATGGGCATTGGCAGGTCAACCCATACCCCTAACCTGTTTCTATCTTTCCCCAGTGGGGCAGGGCTCTGGAGAGCTAGGGTTCTATGATACTATGGTGAGATTGTCTGCCCAGGGAAGTCTGTCTTAGATTCTTATTTCCATTCTAGGTTCTTATCTAGGACACTGAAACCCATATACTGTGACTATACTGATAATCATAGTTAATTGATCAAGCTGGTTGTCTTCACATTTTACAGATGAGAAAGCTCAGGATGGTTAAATAGTGCATTCCTAGAAATGCAGTATGTTGGTCTGTATTTCCTAATTCCCCTCCTGTGCCTTACAAAATAATATTTGGGAAGCAGTGGCAGTTTACACCTAGTTGAATTAACATGTTACTATGTGCTAGGACTGGTGTTCAAATCTATGGACCACACCAACAGGGTGAAAACTTCATGAGTAGTGAAGCAGTGTTGTAGGTGTCTCTCTCCTGTGTGGTCTTCCCCTTCCCTCTACACCTTTATCCTACCAAATAAAAAAAGGAAATGAAAAATTTTTAAAAGGGGGGGGAGGGGATGACTGTCAGGATTTATGTAGCCATGTAGCCCAAGTGATTAACCTGGTGACATTTTTTAAATAATAAAAAAAATGATATCATGGGAGTCAGGCAGTAGCGCAGTGGGTTATGCACAGGTGGCACAAAGTGCAAGGTCCAGCTTAAGGATCCCTGTTCCAGCTCCCAGCTCCCCACCTGCAGGGGAGTCACTTCACAGGTGTTAAGCGGTCTGCAGGTGTCTGTCTTTCTCTCCCTCTCTCTGTCTTCCCCTTCTCTCTCCATTTCTCTCTGTCCTATCCAGCAACGATGACACCAATAACAAATATAGTAATAACTACAACAATAAAACAACAAAGGCAACAAAAGGGAATAAATAAATAAATATTTAAAAATGATATCTGATGAATATGACTGAGTATAGGTGACTGGGACAGTGTGAGGCCTGTGTGTCTGGGGAAGGGAGGCATATAGAGGGAACTATGTTAGAATAATGGGTCAGTGCTGATGCTGAGTGGGAGAAATATTACATATCAGGTTGCTCAGCTGAGTTTTATTTTGTGGGCAGTGGAGAGCCACACAAGCCCTCTGAGATTATACTTGAGTGGTTGGCAGATTACTCTGACAGCAGATATACCATGGATGGTAGAGGGTGGAGGTGGTAGGAGGGGAGAAGAAGTAGGGAGACCTGAGGAGAGTCTGGGGAAACAACACAGGTGACAGGGAGGACAGGTCAGTGCCCACTAGAGAGGAGAGGTTTGAGGCCCAGATTGGCTGCATTTGAGTTGAGCCAGTAAGGTTAGGGGTGGGAGAGAAAGAGACGGGGGGGGGGGGTCTGGCTACGACATCTGTTACTCCATTGATTGTCAGGGTTGATTCGGCTGACCTGGCTGGCTAGGCAGGTGTCCCCTTCCTCCCTCACCACTCCATGTGCTTCCCTCCCGAAGCTGCACTCTCGGTCGAAGAGGACGGCCTTCCCCAAAGAGAGAGAGAGAGAGAAAGAGATGCCCCACAACCTAAGCCTATCAATGGAGAGCTGATGCCTACCATTATATCAAGAAAAAGAGGAGTGGAGAGAGTAAGGCTGAGGGGAGGGCAGAGCTGGGGCATTCAGTGTTGACCTTGTAGAGTCAGAAGGGCCTGGGAGATGTCATGTTCAAAGGACCCTTAGATGACCCAGATAGTGAGAGATCTGGGACTGGCCAAGCCAGACATGTGGATGAAACTCATGGAGGAAAGGGCCAGCGGAGAAATGGGATAGTGAAGTTCTGGAACTGTTACCATGGGACCAATCATTCAAGCTCTGCTGCAGTAGAGGGCTTATAGCATAGGGTTATGGTTTCAAGGGGAAGTGATGGGAAGAGACATTGTCCAGGCACCCAACTATGGGCTTTCATCACAGATGATTCTCTCAACAACCTTCTGAGTTACTATTGCAACCAGTGGGCTACTACTGCTTTTATAGAGGAGAGATTGGACTAGGATTTGAGCCCAGATCTTTTTAATTTTATTTGTTAATTTGTATGAGAGACAGATTGGGGTAGGGGGCATTGCTCAGTTCTGGCTTATGATGGTGCTAGGATTTGAACCTGGGACTCCAGAGCCACAGGCATGAAAGTCTTTTGCATAATCATATGCTATCTTCTCAGCCATGAGCCCATACTTTTAAGGAAAGTAAAACCTGGCCTCAGAGAAAGGCATAAACACAGGTCTGGTCCATTTACACCTGAGACACAGTTCTCAGGCTCTTGACCCCTGGTCCAAATCTCCCCAGGTTCCCACTGCCCTTTCTGCTCTTAGATGAACCTTCTTGGTCTCCACACCTTCCTACAGAGAGAGCACAGAAGCACCAAACCAAGTTTGTCACTTGTACCCTCTGGGTCCAGGTATAAGGAAGAGAAGTCTCGAGGCCACCTGGCTGGTTGCAGAAGCACGGTTTACACCTGGCAACCAAACCTGGAGTTTCCCTGTCTATGAAATTCCTTCTATCTGGAATAGCTTGTCTTATTTACCTGGAGGATGCAGAGGACATGGCAACAAGCTGAGCTGTGAGTCCCTGTCCCCTTTGCCCAGGGGATCTTCATGGCAGGAGTATTCTGGCCCATCTCCATGTCCTCAAGGGTCAGGAATAAATCAACCCACCGGTGCTCAGTGAATGGAAACTCTAGAGAAACAGATTCTCCTCAAGGCCCCAGACCCTTTGGGGTTGGGGGTACCAGATTCTGTGATCCAAGTCCTTTCCAGGTCCCCCATTCCCTTACTGAAGACCAGAGGAGGAGGTGTGGAGGGGGAGGGTGAGCTTTATTCCAGACCTTCAACCACAGGGAGAATAAAAGTTTGTGAAATATTAGTTTAATAAGACATGCGACTACTATTAAGGATGCGAGCGGTACTTATTTATTATTCATGTGGCCTTGTGATTTAGGAGAGAGCGGGTCCGTGGAGGCTCTGGCTGGGCCTCTACTGTCATGATGGCCCTCTCCTCCCAGCTTCCCCACACCTCCCACCCCCAGACTTCCTCTCAATCTTGAGCCCCCTCCCTGAACCAGCACAGCAAAGGCACTTTCTCCAGCCCCAAGGCTGCTTTGGGGGCTGGAGAGGGCCTGAAACCACTACCCTTAGTCCTCTCTGTTTCTGTTTGAGTCTCCTCTGTGATTCTGTCTGATCCTCCTTAATACTAGTAGGAAAGTCTTAGCTGCAGGTGTGCAGTGCCTGGTGTGTGTGTGTGTGTGTGTGTGTGTGTGTGTGTGTGTGTGTGTGTGTGTGTGTGTGTGTGTGTGTGTTGGGTGGGGGTGTCCTGCTTCTACCCACTCCTCCTTCTTGTCCCATTCCCTCTTCCCTTTCCTGAGTTGGAGACCTCCAAGAGCAGAGCAATTCAGAATTAGAGAGGTCTCTGGACAGATTGGAAAAGGCAGCTAGCACTCCTGTCCCAACTTCCTATGTGATCTTAAGCTGGGCTCCTACCTTCTCTGGACCTAGAGTTTGGAGTGAATAATGGGGAGGTGGGGGGTGGATCTAGAGTCTGGAGTGAATAAACTGAAAGGTTACGTGTGTGTGTGTGTGTGTGTGTGTGTGTGTGTGTGTGTGTGTGTGTGTGTGTGTGTGCATGGCACAGGATGGGGTGGTGGTGGTTCTGGTTCCGTATAAGGAAATGCACAGATCTCCAGCAGGGAGAGTAGAATTGCGTAGGCTCCAAATTGGGGTTGGGTGGGCATACACAGGTCTTAAGTGTGCAAGACTATGGATGTATGAATCACCACCCCAATCATGCTTCAGAGCCCCTTCATTATCCTGTAAGATTTTTTTCTTCTTCCTTTGTATTATCTCCTCCCCCTAGCTCCCAAAGATAACCACCATTCAGATTTCTCTGCCACAAATCGGTTTTGCTTGCTCTTGAAACCCATGCCAGTAGAATAATATGGTATGCACTCTTGTGATTTATTTCAGTAGTTCACTCGTTTTTATTGCTGAATAATACTCCACTTAGGACCATATCATCATTTGTTGGTTCAGTCACCTGTTGATCACTTGGGTTCTTTCCAGTGTTTGGCTATTATGAGCAATATGTTCTATGAACATTCATATATGCATATTTTTGTGAAAACACTTTTTTTCTTTTTCTTGCAGTGAAATTGCAAAGTAGAATGAGCATACATTCACCATTTAAAGTAGCTCTCAAATTATTTTCTGAAGGTCAAGACTGTTTTATACTCTCACCAGCAGTGTGAGTATTCCCACTTATTCTATGTCCTTGGCCAATATCTGATATTGTTTGGCTCAATTTTTTCATTTCTCTTGGGTGTGTGGCATTTCATCATGGTTTAAATTTGCATTTCCATATGCCTAGTGCAACAGTTCACTTTTTCATGTGTCTATTGGCCCTTTATATATATTCTCTTGTGACATGTCTAAGTATATGAATAAATTTTATTTAGGTAGCTTATATTTATTTTTATTATTAATTTGTGGGACATGTTTATCTACTAAGAATATAAGATCTAGGGCCAGGAGATAGTTCTCCTGTTAGGACTCACCTTACGTGGGTTTAAGCTCTGGAATCTTATGAGGGCACCATGGACAGCAGTGGGGAAAATCCCACAGATGGTGACGTAGCACTATGACATGTCTGTCTATCTTCCTCTCTCACTATCTGAAATAAAAGGAGTGAAAAACCCACCTGGGAATCTTGGAATTGTGAATATATGGTGTAAAATTTAAAAAAATTAAATAGCTGTACAAACATCCCAAGTTCAATGCCCACCTCCACTACACTGCAGGAAGCTTAAGTGCTATGGTCTTTCTCTTTCTTCTGCCTTCCTATCTCTGTTTCTATCTGGAAAAGACAGTCCTTAGTTTTTCACAGACTCAAAACTGAAGGGGGAAAAAAAAGAACATAAATTCTAACCTAAGTATGTGTATGTTAAAATTTTCTCCCAATCTACCATGCCTTTTCATTTTTAAAAATAATGTCTTTTCATCAGAAGAGTTTTGTAAAAGTGGAAGTACCTTATGACCCAGCAATACCACTCTTAGGCATTTATCCAGTGGACCCTCAGGCATTAATTAGAAAGGATATATGCGCTTCTATGTTCATAGTTGCATTATTCACAAAAGCCAAAGAGTGGAAGCAGTCTAGATGCCCATCAGCAGATGACTAGCTAAAGAAGTTATGGAATATATATTCCATGAAATACTACTCTGCAATCAAAAAAGAAAGACAATATTGTGTCCTTTGGGGCAAAATGGATGGAATTGGAGGTGATTGTGCTTAGTGAATTAAATAAAGTGATGAAGGACAACCACCAGATGGTCTCAGTCATATGTGGAATCTAGAGATTTGATTGACATGAGCTTGCCAAAATGAAAAAAAAAGAAATCCAAACAAAACAGAAGCAAGCAAATTGTTTTTAAGACTTGTGAGAACTATGGTGCTTATCTTTGGGAGGTGTGAAGGTGGGGATTCACACAACTTTGGTGGTGGGTGAATGTGGAACTATAAATTGTAATCTTAGAATCATAACAAACTATTAATAACAGATACAAAATTATTTAAAAACAAAAATAATAAAAAGAAGAAGTTTGTGCTAATGATCAGTTAATCAGTGTTTCCCTTTATAATTCATGTGTTTGTTTGTTTGTTTGTTTGTTTTTGCCTCCAGGGTTGACAGACACCTGCAGACCTGCTTCACCGCCTGTGAAGCAACCCCCCTGCAGTTGGGGAGTTTGGGGCTTGAACCAACATCCTTACACCTATCCTTATGCTTTATGCCATGTGCACTTAAACCACTGCACTACTGTCCAACCCCCAATAGTTCATGTTTTATGATGTATTCTCACTAATGTATTGCCTCCCCCTAAGGTTGTGGGTATATTTCCCTAACAGTTGTAACTTTAAAATTTTATCTTGAATGAATAATATTTGTGTATAGTGTGGGGTTGAGGCCAAGGGTTTTCCCCTTTACATAGTGCTCCAAGTTTATTTGTTGAAAAGACTTTTCCAACTTATATTGAACAGCTTTGTTGTCTTTTTCAAAACCAAAGCAAAAACAAAACAAAACAAAACACCGTTCCCATCACCAAAGGTCTGTGACCTTACCAACAAAACAAAACAAAATTGACTCAATATGTATGGATCTGTCTCTAGATACTTTTTAGTTCAAATGACTCATTTAATCTATTCTAATGCCAAGTCTCACTGCTTGATTACCTTTGAAGAACATTTTAAAATCAACTAGAGTAAATTCTCCAGTTTTATTTTCCTTTTACAAAATTGCTTTGGCTATTGCACGTCTACTGCTTTTCCATAAATATTTTAGAATTCACTTGTCAATTTCTACTACAAGACCTTTTGGGATTTTGACTGGGATCAGAGTTTTCTGTAAGTTAGTGTGGAGAGCATATTGGGATGCCCAGCCCTGCCCCATGACCCTTCTAGGGGTGACACTCAGAAAGTTCCTATACCTGATAAGCTGTTCTCAACTGCCCTCTCCACCAATATTTCCTGAAAGATCAGTGTTGCACCCAAGATTGTCTTCTACTGATGACCCAGCATAGGGGATGAAAGCTGGAGGTGTCGAATAGCCCAGAACACCAAACCCAACCCAAAACCTGAACTCAGAGCGCAGTCCAGCCCTGAGGATAAAGAACTAGAGTCAATCCCTTACCCATAGGGCACCAGTATGTGAAATCTAAACTCCATATGTGACTCAGATAGTTAAGGCTAAACTATTATTTTGTTCTGGATTTGCCTGAAGGTAATTGAAGGGGAGCAAACAGGTAGTACAGGTAAGACAAGGCTGGCCCTAAGTTGATCATTGTTGAGCTGGCTAATGGGCACAGAGTGTTCATTTTACTTGGAAATTTTGAATGCTTGCACATTTTTTTTAAAGAAAAAAGATGTATTCATTTATGGGACAGAGGGAGAGAGAATGTGAATCACAGTATCAGTCTGGCATACGTGATGCCAAGATTGAATTCAGTACCTTGTGCTTGAGAGTTCAATACCTTATCCACTGAACCACCACCCAGGCTGTACTGTTATTATTGTTGTTGTTGTTAATGATAATAATAGTCTGAATGTCTTCAACATTTTATGATAAACACTTTTGAATGCAGCCTCTTCAGTGAAACAGCCCTACACCCCCAAGCCAGGACTGGACCCTGCTGCTCCCTGGCTAATGACAAGTTCCTTGCCATCTGCAGCACCCCCAGTGGCTGCTCTGCTCCCCCTCAGCCTGCACATCACCGAGCAGACGCTGACCTGGTGGGAGCATGACCTGGCTGTGCAGTTGGCCATATCCGGGCATCTCCTGATGTGGTGATGGCAGGTGGGTTTCCACATCACCTCAAATGAGTTTTTAAGATGATTGAACTACAACAGCTGCCACCCACAACCCTGAGCAGGGCCCCAGGCCAGCCTGAGCAGTGACAGCCAGGCTGGCTGGGGCAAAGTGAGCAGGGAGAGTTGTAGACGATGATGTCAGGGGAGCCAGTGGGCGGAGAGGGGCAGATGGCATTGGGTTTCAGGGGCCAAGGCAAGGTTTTGGCTTTTCCTGAGAATGAGGTGGGGTCCCATGGAGGAGCCAAGAAGTGCCATTATCTGATCTATGTTTTGAAAGGATGCCTCTGGCGCTGTGTGAGAATTGTCTGGAAGAGCCTGTGGGGGAGCAGAGAGATGGGGTAGCAGCAGAGAGACGGATAGTAAACCTCATACAGTGTCCAGAATAATGATATGACCAGGGAGATAGTGCAATGGTAACTCCCCTGCCTTGCATGCATGGGGTCAGGCAGCCCCAGGTTCAAACTCCCCAGCACCGCCCATAATCCAGAATTGAGTAATGCTCTATTCTCTCTCTCATTACAGTGAATTTATTAATCTTAAAAAAAAAAAAGAGCAAAGATAGGGTAGCCTGCACTAGGGAGGTGGTCAGTAGTGGTTCATGATCTACTTCAGAAGGACTGCTGATAAGTTTCTGTGTGGATTGCAAGTGAACCGAGAAAGACAGGCGTTAAGAATGGCTTCAGAGCTGGCAAGCTTGCCTGGATAGTGTGCCTGCTTTATCATTCATATGATCCAGGTTCATTCCCAGCCCCCACAACACTAGGGAAGTTTTGGTAATGTGATATCTTTCCTTCTGTCCTGGTGTGCCCTCCACCCTTGCTATTTAAAAAGAAAAAGGTTATTAACATGAAGGCTGAGGAGAAAGAACCAGGGATACAACTAGGCATTGAACTCAGGACCTCATGCGTACAAGTCTACTGCTTTATCCCAGGGTAGCCTCTGTCTGAAAAGTTCACCCTGGAGCAGTGACTCTCCATGGACAACAACAACAACAAATAAAGTCTCAAGGGTTTTGACACAAGGTGGGTACAATGGGGCTGCTGTGAAGTTGGGAGTGGGCTCAGGGAAGCTAACTAGGATGGTGGCTGTGAACACGTTTGGCTTGTGGGGTCTGCTACAGTGTCATGTGGACATTTGGCTACGTGAGTCTGGAGTGCAGGGAGAGGTCAGGCTTGAAGACTAAGTCCTAGAAACCATTTATGTGACAAGTCTGAAGCCTTAAGACAGGAGTGGGCCACCTAAGAAATGACTGTGCTAGAGAAGATATTCGAAGCCTGAACCTTAAGGAAAAGGCCAGGAAGTGGCTTGCCCAGTAGAGTACACACATTACCACGAGGAGGCCCTGGGTTCAAGCTCCTCAGCCACCATTTGTTACTGCCTGCAGGGGGGAAGTGCTGTGGTGTCTCTCTCTGTGTGTCTCCTTTTCCCTTTCTATTTCTCATTATCCAGAGGAAAGAAAATTTAAAAAATGGCTGCTAGGTGTGGTGGTGTTGCATGAACTGAGTCTCAGCTATAGGCCTGCTGGCAAAAAGAAAAGCAAAAAAGAACTTAAATGTTCTAGCTTGAAAATAAGACTGACTGAAGAGATATAGGAGGAGCAACTAGGTAGGTAAGAGATGGATCAAAAGCATGTCAGAAACCAAGTAGAAATAGCAGTCTAACAAGTAGGGAGTGAGTGAATGTGTAAGCATGTCAGAGTGAATGAAGATCTGAGCATGGTCACTGGACTTGGTAGCATGGAGGTCATAGGTAACTTTGGGCACTGTGGAAATCACAGGTATCCTTGATAAAGTTGCTTTGGGGACTTGGGCAAGTTAAAAACAAACAAACAAACAAAAACCCTATTTTGAGGGACAGGAGATAGCTCACCTGACTTTGAGCCCTTGGTACCACATAGGAACGCCATGCACAGCACCAGAGGAAGCTCCATGTATGGTGAAGTAATGCCATGATGTGTCCTCTCTCTCTCTCTCTCTCTCTCTCTCTCTCTCTCTCATCAGAAGGGAAAAAATCCATTGAGTCCACAGAATCACACATACACTAGGTCCTGGTGCAAAACAAATAAAGAAGCTAACAAGAACATCCAGCTAGAGTGGGTACAAGAGAGAAAGCTGTATTCACCTCCTTCCTCCACATCCCTCTGTGAGACAGCAGTTTATCCTGCCTCACAGTTAATGGAAAGAACAGAGCCATACTATCACTCCCCAGCTCCCTTCAGCCAAGCCTGCACAACTTCTTACACTATCAGCTTGCTCCCTAAATTCCTGCTGCCTCAGAATGTCCCAGCTTCCCCTTTTGCTGTGACGTGTCTCCACCTGTGATCCCATTCCTTTTCTCCTCTGCAGGGGCCTCAGTCCACCAACAGTCCTCCTGTACACCCACCTCCTCCTCTTTAGGCAGGTCCTATTAGTAAACTTTATGCTCAAGTCAGTACTGACTTTAAAAAAAAAACTCCCCTTGAATAGATAGTTATAGAAATAATAGTCAGCCCATATCTGTGACCTTGGGAGAACTACTGCAGTTTCCAGAGGAGGAGATGGGGACACAGAGCTCTGGTGGTGGGGACGGTGTGGAATTATACTCCTGTTATCTCATAATTTTGTAAAACAATAGTAATAATAATAAACCTCTCCTTGAAATGATCGTACTCATAGACAGAAGTTGAGAATTAAGAACAGAAGGGAAAACACAAAGCAGAACTTGGACTTGGCTTGGTGTATTGCACCAAAGTGAAAGACCAGGGGGAGTGGCAACGGTTCAGGCTCTGGAGTATGATGATGGAGGAGGACCTAGGCAGGGGGTTAGACTGTTGTGCAGAAAACTGAGAAATTTGACACGTGTACCAAGTGCTGTACTTATTGTCAACTGTAAATCATTAATCCTCTCAATAAAAATACAATAAATAAAAAACAAAACAAAATTCCCCTTGAGAAGATTTCTCTTTCCATCGAAGCCTTCGATTTACTTCCTCCGGAATCTTTCATAAAATAATCTATGCATGATATGCTCTGGTGGGCTTACTACCTGGTCAGGAGCACCTGGGAGGGGAACTGGGGGGTACAGGTTCTGCCTTGGGGTCTATGTGGCCACTTTTCAGACATGAGATGTGTAGATAGGGGACATGAACAATACCTGGCTCAGGACTCTTTTCCCTTCTCTACGGGTGCAGTGCAGCCTCACCTAGTTCCCAACTCCTCTTCACTGAAGATATCCAGAGAGGAGACTCTTTGGTTCCACGTACCCTCTGGTATGACACACTGCACTAAACAGAGGAGCCTATACAATGGTGATGGGAAGGGTATACTCGGGATGCTTGCACAAAGACCAGAAGTCAACTACAGTTACAGCCCAAGTGGGGAATGGGCTGAAAAAGGGCAAAGTTACAGTCAGAGATTTAGGAATAAGGTTCCCAATGAACCAGCACCTAGAAATTATAAAAGCCTATACAAGCACCTCTGTTTGTCCAGCCACCACCAATTATGGTCTAACACAATACTGGTGCTGAAAAAGAATGATTTATTAGTTGAAACCAAATATCAAATCAAGCAAGCCCATGGTACCATGTGGAGGTTGGGGTCCTGCCCAAATCCACCTCCCCGTTCTGTGTTTCTTCCCCCATTATATAGGTCCCTCTGTTCAGCCAGGTGGTGAGGCTGGTCTGAAAGTTAGCCTGTGACAAGCCAGGTGTTCTTTTGTTATTCAGTCAGAATAGGCAACCCAAGTCTCCGCTACCCAGGTGCTGAGGTTGGTTTAGGCTGGTTTTGTGGATATCTGATTTCCTGTCCTGCCGGCAGCTTAGTTATAGTCTTTTCCCGACAATTTCTTCTTCCTTAAAATGTAAAAGTGAGGGGCCAGGTGGTGGTACACCTGGTTGAACACACATGTTACAATGCACAAGGACCCAGGTTCAAGCCCCCTGTCTCCACCTGCAGGGGAAAGCTATGCAAGTAGTGAAGCAGGGCTACAGGTATCTCTCTGTCACTCTCCCTCACTATTTCCTCCTTCCCTCTGGATTTCTGGCTGTCTCTATCTAATAAACAAATAATTGTAATTTTAAAAAAAAGTAAGGGTGAAAATGAAAATCTTTCTCCCTAACAATTGCTTTGTCCTCTGCTGCCCTGTTACACGTAGGAGGAAATAAAGTGGAG
This sequence comes from Erinaceus europaeus, assembly GCF_950295315.1. Taxonomy (NCBI): domain Eukaryota; kingdom Metazoa; phylum Chordata; class Mammalia; order Eulipotyphla; family Erinaceidae; genus Erinaceus; species Erinaceus europaeus. The sequence goes on along the minus strand of NC_080171.1, from coordinate 98,120,561 downwards.
ATCTTGTAAGCAGGTGTATAAATAGAGCTAACGGCCCAAGTCCAATGGACATGAGCAAAAACTAGCAGTTTGCACCAAGTGTCATTGTGGGCCAGATTTAGGGATTCAGAACCAAGTCCAAGACCTGTCCCTGAGCCCTTAAAGTGCTCATTTCCCAACTTGCCCCAGAAGAATCTGCTGTGGCTGGAAGCCCAGTACCCTGGACCCCAGTACCCATGGCCCATATACACTCCAAATCAGCACCTCCTTCTGCTGCGGAGCCATGTCCTGCTCCACTTCCTTGGAAAAGGCCAGAGCTACTACAGACATTATCACTGCCCCACCCCCCTCAGCTCCAGAGGGGAGCTGAATATTCAGTATCCAGAGAGACAATAAAAGTACCAGGAAGAACCTGGCTAAGGCAATTACCTCTGCATAAATGCATATATTATTCATCCGTGGCTTTGAATATATAAATAATACTGATACAATTTGCATGCGTTAAAAGGAGATGTAATTACCCACTGATGCCTATGAGCGCCTGGTACCCACTGGCCACATCCTGGGCCTGCTGCCCCGCCCCTCAGAGCCCACCTTTGCCCTTTCTGGGTTTTCTGCCATTGTAAGGAAGTCAGCATCGATGCCCCTGGGGCTGTGGTGGGAATGAGCTTGACTATGAACCCTATGGGCAGTTTTGGCTATCAAACCCTATTCTTAAAACTCTGGGCTATGTTACAGTTATTATTATAATTATTAATCTTAAGAACCACAATATTTTGGCTATAAAAATAACACGTTTGTGGTATAAAATTTGGAAAAATACACAGAAAAGTTTGAAAAAGAAAGCTTATTCATTATCTTACTGCCTGGACATAAGTACTGTCCATATTAGTCTTAGTTCTTGACAGTCTTACTTTTCTAGGCATTTGATAAACTTTCACAAAACAAACTTAGGATCATTTAATACATAATAATTTGTGACCTACATTTTAATCTTTTACAATATGTTATGAGCAGACGAAGAAATACAAAAGGCTAATAAGCATGGGGAAAAAATGTCCAACTCTCTGCAAAATTAAGGAAAACACAAACTGCAACAACCGAGAGATGTGTATTTTCACCTATCACATCATGAATGTTTTAAAATGACAATTAATACCCACTACCAGTGTATGCATGTAGAAACTGGCTCACTCAAACAATTGTTGTTGAGAGGACTAAAAACTGGAATGCTTTTTGGAAGGATAATTTAGTAATTTGGATCCGAAAGCTTAAAAATATGCATATGTTTTGCCCTCAGAACATCCACTCCTTAGAATTTAAATAATCACACAGCCAGAAAAAGATATAACTAGGCAACTTGTAGTATTTTATCATAACAAAAAAATTATCATAAAAAATAGAAACAACTTTAGTAGTCCAGTATTGAGAATTAATGTAAAAAGTCATGACCTATATGAATAGCAGAATCCCATGCAGTCAATTACAATAAACACACACAGACACACAGACACACAGACACACAGACACACACAGACACACACACACACACACACACACTATAATCAAGGGTAACACAATGCTCGTAAAACATTAACCACACTTAGATAAAAGAAATAAGTGAATATGAAAGGAGATGAGATGTTTTTGTTTGTTTGTTTTGGTCCTATCTGGGACTTTATTGCTCCAGGAGAACTTTTTTTCCTTCCAAATAGAGAAAGCAAGACAGAGAGACACACAGAGAAAGAACCCCAAGCAATTGAGTTTTCTTCAGTGCTTTGGGGGCTGAACTTAAATTGATATTGATATGTTTTTATGAAATATAATGAAGATGAGGAGTTAGAAATCCTGAAACAGGGAGTTGGGTGGTAGTGCAGCAGGTTAAGTGCAGGTGGTGCGAAGCTCAAGGACTGGCTAAAGGATCCCGGTTCGAGCCCCCGGCTCCCCACCTGCAGGGGGGTCGCTTCGCAGGTGGTGAAGCAGGTCTGCAGGTGTCTATCTTTCTCTCCCCCTCTCTGTCTTCCCCGCCTCTCTCCATTTCTCTCTGTTCTATCCAACAACAAAACAACAGTAGTAACTACAATACTAAAACAACAAGGGCAACAAAAGGGAAAATAAATAAATATTAAAAAATTAAAAAAGAAAAGAAATCCTGAAACAGATGGTCACTGAGACAGCAGAGATGCTGTTGGCAAGGAACTTCCCCAAAAGTTTCTAGCACCCCAGAAAGATGTAGGAAAGAGGGACACTGGTTCTCAAAGAGGAAGGGTTGAGGTGTGGAACTAAAGCAGGTGGATTTGTCTAGTCACTTACCCAACAGATCCTGGTTTCTGCTCTACAAGACTGCTGCTTGCATGGAGTCTATGTTCTAGTGGGGGAGACAGACAGATGATGCATAAAGGCCTGAGAGGTGGCTCAGCAATCAACCATATAAAGCTATATGTGACTTGCATGTTGTTAGAAGAACCCTAGTTCTACTAGAACCAAGACCTGGAACTTTTGTGACCAGGACACATTATTTATGGCTCTGTCACTGAGAGGGAAGAGAATTTGGAAACCACCTGAGGAGGAAGTCAGGCTCTTTGTTTCCCTTACCTAGAAGAAAGAAAAAAGAAGAACATCAGAGGAAGTAGTAATATGTGTAGGCATAGCTGAGGAAAAAAGGTGAGGCCTTAGAAAGTTTATAAAAGAATCAAGTTTGAACCAACATGCAGCATTTCATCATTTTTGCCTGACTGACCAGCACTTCCTACACATGTGCTTTCTTCTTCCTAAGCAAAGTTTAGAATGTTTGACTGCAACCTCCCCAACTCTTTGTGGGAAGCAGTGTAGTCAACCAGACATGATGGGGAAGACACTTCAGTCTTAGTCCTCTGCAGCAGTGTGACCTTGCATTTGATTGTTTGATTGTTGTTAAAAATAAATAAGTAAATAAATATGTAAACAGAAAATCAAGTAGAACATCATAAATAGTAGGATGGTGTTCTGCTTTCTCTTGTGAACATATACCCAGTTTTGAAAAGTTCTATTAGTTATTTAAAAATCAGACCACAGATGAAAAGTAGGGATTAGAAAACGATAGAAGTTCAGAGGGAAATTGAAGGGGAGGACAATATTACCTGGGGAGAGGGATAATCTTAGGCCTCCCAGAGAAGAGTACAGGTAACTTCTAGGAAGAAAGGCAATGGCTCATCCATAACTCTGGGGTAAGAATTTTGCCATCAGGCAGAAGAGCAAGTGCAAAGGTCCTAAGGTTGGCCTGTGTCTAGCATACTTGAGGAATGGTAAGAAAACCTGTACAAGGGAAGGTTGGTAGGAGGTAAGGTCATGGAGGAATCTCTGGTTTTTTATGTATACGTAGTATTTAAAGTTATGAGAAAACAAATGAGCTCACAGAGGGAGAGATAAGAAATAGATAAGTGGATAGAAAGGAAAACCAAGCTTCGAGGCCAGGCAGTGGCACATCAGGTTGAATGAACATATTAGCATGTACAAGGACCCAGGTTCGAGCCCCCAGTCCCCAACTGCAGGGGAAAGCTTCACAAGTGGTGAAGCAGTGCTGCAGGTGTCTCGCTGTATCTTAACAACTACTGGGTCAAAGAGGAAATAAAAGAAGAAATCAAAATGTTTTGAGAGTTCAATGAAAATGAAGACACAAGCTATCAAAATGTTTGGGACATAGCTAAGGCAGTACTGACAGGGAAGTTCATAGCCATATAAGCACATATTGGGAAACAAGAAAAAGCACAGATAAACAACGTCATTGCACATCTTAAAGACCCAGAAGAAGAAGAACAAAGGAACCCTAAAGCAACCAGAAGGACAGAAATCACTAAAGTTAGGGCAGAAATAAATAACATTGAAAATAAGAAAACCATACAAAAGATCAATGAAAGTAAATGTTGGTTCTTAGAAAGAGTGAACAAAATTGACAAACCTTTAGTCAGACTCACAAAACAAAAAAGGGAGAAGATTCAAATAAATCGAATAGTAAAGCAAAGGGGAGATGTCACAACAGACACCACAGAAATTCAACATATTATGCAAGGCTTCTATGAACAACTCTATGCCACCAAGCTAGAGAACCTGGAAGAAATGGACGATATTCTAGATACCTACAAACTTCCAAGATTAAATAAAGAGCAACTAGATAATATGAACAGGCCCATCACAGCCAACAAAATTAAATCAGTTATCAAAAACCTCCCCAAGAATAAAAGTCCTGGACCAGATGGTTTTACAAATGAATTCTACAAAACCTTCACATATGTTCTTAGCAGTACAATATGTAATAGCCAAAACCTGGAAGCAACCCAGGTGTCCAACAACAGATGAGTGACTGAGCAAGCTGTGTTATGTATACACAATGGAATACTACTCAGCTATTAAAAGCGGTGACTTTGCTGTTTTCAGCTGATCTTGGATGGAGCTTGAAAAAAATCATGTTAAGTGAAATAAGTCAGAAACATAAGGATGAATATGGGATGATCTCACTCTCAGGCAGAAGTTGAAAACCAAGATCAGAAGAGAAAACACAAGTAGAACCTGAACAGGAGTAGGCATTTTGCACCAAAGTAAAAGACTCTGGGGTGGGTGTGGGGGGAGAATACAGGTCCAAAAAGGACGACACAGGACTTAGTGAGGGTTGTACTGTTATATGGAAAACTAAGAAATGCCATGCATGTACAAACTATTTTATTTACTGTCTAATGTAAAACATTAATTCCCCAATAAAGAAATTAAAAAGGACCTAGTGGGGTTGTATTGTTATATGGGAAACTGGGAAATGTTATGCATGTATAAACTATTTTATTGTCGAGTGTAAAACATTAATTCCCCAATAAAGAAATTTTTTTAAAAAATAGAGAGAAAGAATGGGTAGGGACATCAGAGCCATAGCTGAGACCAGCCTTGTCCAATTTTAGCTACATCTATAATTTTCAGCTGCTTTCTAGCCTCTATTAAAATAGGAAAAAGAGCAGAGGGTAGCTAACATAATGGTTATGCATAGAGACTCTCATGCCTGAGGTTCCAAAGTCCCAGGTTCAATCCTCCACACCACCATATGCCAGAGCTGAGCAGTGCTCAGGTAAAATAAAGTAAAATAAAATAAAATAGCGGGGGGGGGGGGCAGGTAGGAAGAATTTTAGTTAATGATTTTATTTAACCCAATAAGACAAAATTTAATCATGTCTACACATGGTCAATATAAATTATTAGTGGGATAGTTTGCATATTTTATGTGCTGTGTTTAAAATCTAGTGTGTATTTTACCTATGTGTTTATCTCAATTTGGACACATCAAAAGTGCTTGATAGCCTTGTGCAGTGAGTGACCATCACATTGGACAGAAGACAATTCTCTTACTGGGTTCTAATATCAATAGAAGGGAGAAATGTGACCAGAAGCTAAGAGAAGAGTGTAAATGAAGCTTAATTTGGGAGTTTTGTGGGATTCTATTTATCTTTTTATTATTATTATTTTAATGAGAGAGGGTCAGATCAGAGCATTGTTTAGCTCTGGCTAATGGCAACTCAGAGCCTCAGGCATGCTATTTCTCTAGCTCTGGGATTTTTATTTCTTAATGTCTTGCAGGAGAGATGGAAGCCAGGATTGCATGTAAGCTCATTACAACTGAGCCATCTCCCAGGCCCAGCTTTCTCCAGTCTCAGAAGGAGAAAGGACTAGAGAAAATAAAGCACAGCTCCACTTTCTGTGATGTTCTCTTTGTTGTTTCTATGTGGTGTTGGTGATGGAACACAGGGCTTTACCTCTGAATTACTTCCCTGGCCCCTGACACTTTTTGTTTTTTGCTTATTTGTTTTTTGCAATGTCCAGGCCTTAGACATGTGCAATTCCACTGCTCCCAGGAAGGCGTTTTCATTCTTTTCATTTCAGAGCGAGATAGAGATACTACTGCACAAATGGGTACACTCTGCTCCTGAACCATAACCCTTTTATAGATTCTTGATGAGAGAAGCAGTAAAACAGTTATGTGTTGGTGGATTTGGGCGACAAGCTGTAGAAGTGCCTGCAGGGTCACGCTTCATGAGCAGTAAAGTAGATCTGCAGGTGTCTCTCTTTATCCCTCTTTATTTCCTGTAGGAAGAAAGAAAGAAAGAAATGGCCACCAGGAGAAGTGGATGGTACCAGCACTGAGCCCCACTGATAACACTGGTGGTGGGGATCATCCCCTGTCCCTCTTCCACTATTGTCTATCCTCTTTCTCAACTCATTTTTGCAGAAAAGTCCTTGGAAGTGTTATCTACAATACCCTTTTTTTCTTTGTTTCTTCCTTTCACTTTCTCTCTCTCTCTCTCTCACTCTCTCTCTCTCTCTCTCTTTGCCTTCAGGGTTATTGCTCGGGTTTGGTGCCTGCACTACAAATCCACTTCTGGAGGCCATTTTTTTCCCTTTTTGTTGCCCTTGTTTGTTATTGTTGTTGTTATTATTATTGTTATCATTGCTGTCATTGTTGTTGTATAGGACAGAAAAGAATGGAGAGAGGAGGGGAAGACAGAGAGAGGGAGAGAAAGATAGACACCTGCAGACCTGCTTCACCGCCTGTGAAGCGACTCCCCTGCAGGTAGGCAGCCAGGGGCTCAAACTAGGATTCTTATTCTGGTCCTTGTGCTTTGCACCATGTGCTACCACCCAGCCCCTCTTTCTCTCTTCTTTAACATTGCTGGGGCTTCAACACCTGGGCAAATTTTTTAAACAGAAAGAGAGAGGGAGAGGTGGCACAGCACCTAACCCTCCCCTGTAGTACACCTTGTGGTATACTGAGGGCTCAACACTGGGTCACATGCATGGTGGAGCAGATGCCTCCCTTGTGAGCTGTCTCACCAGTTCCCCTCCTGCCCCAAATTCTATTTTCTCCTACTCTCACCATTCCTTGGAAACCACTCATATTCAAACCAATTCTAGGGGCCAGTTGTTAGTTCCCACCTGTCCTGGCCTCTCAGCAGCATTCAGCACAGTTGTTCATCCTCTTAGAAATGGGCCTTCACTCAGCTTCCAGAACAGCTCTCTCTCTGGTTCCCACCTCCCCATAACTGCTTACCTGTTGATGGAGACATCCTTCTAGCTATGCTCCCAGTCTCATTCCCCCAGCCACCTGCCCTCATGTCCAGAATGGTTTTCCTAAGGCCCAAATCTCATATTTTCTTAATCATTTTACTTGGGAGTTAGTTGACACATGAGTACAGCTTCCCATCTCCCTATAATAGATGTAAGGACCCAAACTTAGGTCCTTTTCCACAATTATGCATGAGGACCCCAAAGCCCCACCAACCCTTTCCTTCCCCTACTTTCCCAGAGTCCTATGTTTTGGTCATAACCCTCCTTCAGTGCCCTGGAAGCTGGCCTCAACCCAGGATCATGCCTATGGCAAAGCAGTACACTATCCGAGAAAGTTATCTTGCCAGTGCTAGCAACCATTTCTAAGGACACCCAGCTAGTGTGAGTGACAGAGCTAGGATTCTAGGGCAGGTGCCAAAAGATACTCATGCATTTTTTTTTACCTTTTCTTAAAAATATATATCAGGGCTTAGTACATGCTCGTTACCACTGCTAAGTGACCTCCCAGGACAACATTATTATTATTATTATTACTATATTCAAGAGACTGAGACATTGAGAAGAGCGGCACCACAGCACTGTTCCACCATCACTGGAAGCCCCTTAGTACCTGTCCACAATGCTCCTATGTGGCAGGTAAGCTATCTCCTGCCCCCCCCCTTGCTTTTTCAATGGAAATTCACATGACATAGAAACTAGCCATTCATTTCACGCTGTGTAAATTATGGGATATATACTCCATAGAATTCTACTCTGCAATTAAAAATGATGATTTTATGTCCTCTGGGACAAAATGGACAGAACTGGAGGTGATTCTGCTTAGCACAATAAATAAAGAGATGAAAGACAACTACTGGGTAGTTTCACTTGTGTGTGAAATCTAAAGAACTGATGCACATGAATTTTCAAGAAAACAAAGAAAGAAAAGATAAGCAAAGTATTTCTAAGACTTTATGAGAATCATGGTGGTTACTTTGGGAGGTCAGTAGGTGGGGGCACAGACTTTGGTGGTGGGTGTGGTGTGGGACTACACACTACAATCTGACAATCAGATAGCCCACTATTAATCACAAATATAAGATAAGGAAAACAAATTAACCTTCCTAAAATGTACAGTTCAGCAGCATTTAGCACATTCACAGAGTTAAGGGATCACCACCTCAGTCTCATTTCCATTTCCATGACCCCAAAATAAAAACCCTAAACCCACTAGGCAGCCACCCCTGTCCTTTCTGCTTTCTTCACTCCTCTCAGCCATGCTGGAAGCTTCATCTTTGTGGTGGCCCTGATGCCAGGGGACAGTGGGAATGTGAACTACATCCTCCCTCCCTGCCTCAGGCCCTTTCCTGAAATACCCTAGAAGGTTGGCTCAAGAGCAGTCACCTTGCATCTCTACATGGTCTCTATACTTCTTGACAGCCTAGAACCTCTCTATATATATTTACTCTGCTATGCCCTGTCCTAACCACTTACCTTCCTTTCCAGGCCCAGTGTTGCTCTTCTGTGCAAACCCTGGAGTTCTGTTTGGAGGGAGCCCAGGTGCCCTGCCCTTACTACCATCTCCATGGTTACAGTGAGGAGCTGAGAAACCCCCTGCCCCAGGAGTCCTGGCCCCTCCCAGCATTCTCTCTCCCTTCCAGACCCTTGGTCTCATATACAGCTCTTGCTAAAGACAACACTGTCTTGGGATAGGGAGGGGAGGTGCTTTCTTTTCTTTTCTTTTCTTTTTTTTGCCCCGTCCCTACTCCCTCACTTCAGTCATCACAACTTCTCACTGGCAGCTGGAGAGGTAGTTCAGAAGTAGGAGTATCATGTTGGTCTGCCCTTACAGCAGACACACATGGCTCTGTAAGCCCACCAAGATTACAGACGTTTGGGGAGGTGCTTTCAACCCTATTCCCATTGTCCAAAGTTCCTGAGGGCTTCAACTGTAGGTGGCTATTGAGGATAATGACCAGGCTCAGTATGAGAAACCCATGAAATTCTGGTCAAAATCTATCTTTACTGAAGACACACTTGATTAGAGGCCTGGTGGTGGTGCATCTGGTTGAGTAAACACATCACAGTGTGTAAGGACCCAGGTTCAAAACCCCTGGTCCCCACTTGCAGGGGCAAAGCTTCCTAAATGATGAATTAGTATTGTAGGTCTCTCTCACACTTTCTTTCTCTCTCTCTCTCTCTTTCTTCCTATCTATCTCCCCCCTCCTTCTCAACTTCTCTTTGTCTCTGTCCAAAATAAATAAAATATATATTTTTTAAAAAACTGTGAGAAAACACACTTGTCTGCAATCTACTTGTCCCTTCAGACCCTTTGTCTCACAGAGCGAGGCTTCTGGAGTTGAAACATCTGAGTTTGACTAAAGTGTCTGCCCTTGCTGCAACCAGAGAGAAACCCAGCCTGACAACCCCTTGACAGGTTACCTGCAGGTTTCTGGATTAGTCCACATTAATAGTCAGAAAATTAACATTAACATTAACAAGGAAGAGACCCAAAGACCTCTTCCAGTAGCCGCTGGTGGTGGCAGCAGGGCTGACGAGAGTCTCTTTGCCACTTCCCTTCTGGACTGAGTGAGTCAGGTCTGGATCCCTGCTGCTATGGGGTCAGTTAGAACCTCAATCTAGGGGCCTGCAGGCTGGGGAAGTAGAATAATGTCTACTCAGTTTGTGGTGCTTATCAAGCACCTATATTTGTCACAAAGCAAGCACAAAAAGAAAGAGAGAGAGAGAGAGAAAGAAAGGAAAGAGAAAGGAAGGAAGGGAGGGAGGAAGAAGATCATTTACAATTAGCACTGCCATCTTGCTCTCTTGTGGAGGGCATGGTGTGGTGGGCTGGGCCTTGAGCTCAGTCAGTGAACCCACTCAGCCTGCCTCCCGCTGAGTCAGCATGTGCACATTTCTTGGGCCTCTCAGTCCCCTCTGTGAGTGCCCTTGCTTTTCAGAATTACCAAAGTCAAAATGAGATGATATGTGCTAGATGCCTGGCTTATGGTAAGCTCAATACATGCCAGCTGCATTTATTTCTGTTCAGTTGGTCTTCTAGGCATTATTTATTATTTGTTGTAGAAGTCTATTCCGGCTGTCTGGAGGTGTCTCAGATTATGAATGTCTGCATGCCCATATCTATAGGTTCGTGCTCCTCGGTCTATGCTCACATCTGACCCACTCCCCTCTACTCACTAAGTGAACAGCTCATCACTGAGACTCCCTTAGGGTTGGAGGTGAGACAGAAGAATTGCTGCCTTGTCTAAGCAGTGCCTGTGCCCATGTCTCAGTGTGTGCAAAGTGATGTATGCCTGAGGGTGAGTGTCTGTCTGTAGTGCTGCCTCCACAGTCTGTGTGTCTATATGTGAGTGTGTCCTTGTGGGTCTGAGTCTGCTTTGGGCTGCCACCACAGAATTTGTGTGGCTTAAACAATAGACATTTATTTTCTCACAGCTCTGGAAGTTGTAAGTTCATGATCAAAGTGTTAGCAAGTTTGGTTTCTGTGAAGACTGTCTTTTTGGCTTTGGGTAGACCCTCCCCTTTGCTATGTTCTCATATAGCCTTTTCTCTGGGGAGAGAGAGAGAGAGAGAGAGAGAGAGAGAGAGAGAGTGGAAAGCTGGTTTCTTTTCCTTTTCAAAAAATTTTTTATTAACTTTATTGATTGGATAGAGACAGTCAGAAATAGAGTGGGAAGGGGAGATAGAGAGGAAGAGAGACAGAGAGACACCTGCAGCCCTGTTTCACCACTTACAAAGCTTTCCCCCTGCTGGTGGGGACCGGGAGTTCGAACCTGGGTCTTTGTGCAATATAACATGTGCCCTCAACCAGGTGTACCACCACTGCCCCCTTTCTTCTTTTTCTTATAAGTGTACCAGTCCTAAGACTAGGGCTTCACCCTTAATCCCACTTACCTTTAATTACCTTCTTAGATGCACTATCTCTATATATACCCACAGTAGGAGTTAGGACTTCAGCATATGGAGGGTAGAGACACAATGTAATCCATAGCAATGTGAAAGTCTATGTATATGCATGCATGTGGTGGTTCATACGAATGCATCTAGGTCTGCCATGTGTCTATCTGTATTCATGTTTGTGTGTCTCTTTCTGAAGCTTGAGGCTGGGCGGGTGTGAGGAGCTGCACCTGCCAATCACCCCCTCCCACCTGAGGCCGGGGCGCCAACGGAATCCAGCGTGGGCTCCTCTGTGCCGATCAAGATCTATAAATAAAGTTGTCTCCCTGGCATGTTCCACACCACACGCGGCTCTTTAATAAAATTGGCTGAGATTTGTGGATAAGCCTGAAGCAAAGTCAATGCTTGGTGTCAATCCCACGCTAAGAGGGGCCTTCAGAGGTCAAGCTGCTTCCTGTATATGATTCCATATCAAAGCTCTGTCAGCTGAGCGCTAACCAGCTGCTGGAGCCCAGGGGGACGCCAGGCCCTGACCAGGTTGCCACTGGGCTCCTCAGTGGAGGTGTCAGTGTGGACAGTGGACAGGTGGTGAGGGACCCAGACTTCCTATGGAACTCAGCTCTTCAGGGGCTAGGGGACAGATTCTTTCCAGCCACCCTGTCTAAGCAGCAGGGAGGGAGAAGGAAGCAGCATCTCCCCGGAGGTTTACCAAATCTTTCTTTCGGGGGTCTAGATAATGCTAAGGGGGTGCAGCCAGCACCTTCCCTGGTCTCTGCTACACCCCCAGGCTGCAGGGAGCCTCTGCTCAAAGCCATGGGCACAGTCTCAGGACAGGTGGCAGGGAACACAGGGCTGATTGGGGAGGAAGAACATCTAATAGGCATGCTGGCCACACTCAGTGAGGCAGAAAGAGGGGAAATCAAAAGAAGTTTGGTTTAATTAAGTATCAGGGAATATTTATGCAACTTCCTCTCCTTGTCATAAATATTAATGAGGGCAGCCAGCAGCCAGCTCCACCAGCATCCAATGGCCCACTAGCGGACTGGGGAGAGTGAGGGGGACAGGGCCAAGGGTGCAGTGGGAAGGCAGCTATCTGTCTTACACACACACACACACGCACACGCACACGCACACGCACACGCACACGCACACACACACACACTGGATCTGGCAGTACCACCAATCTGTGATAAGCAGTGGACTGAGTCCCCTGCCAGGCACTTAACTATTCAGTCAGGAGGTTCAGGAGAGAGATTCAGCCCCCTTTTACCCCCCTTGCCCACCCCCCCCCATCAGTCTGGTGTTTGAAGTGGGCCTCTGTCCAGTCAGCCTCACCCCCTCTTCTTGTGACTGAGTCATTTCTACTTAAGGGGACATAGGAATGTATGGCAGCAGGTGACAGGGTGGCCACATCTGGAGAACTGGGAAGACACGGGCAGCACCTGTGCTGGGAGTTCTGAGGATAGCGGGGAGGGAGTGATGTGACTATAAATGAAACTGAGAGGGAGGTGGCTCACCAAAGATTCACAGGGATAGAATGGTATGGTGCAATGGGGCAGGAAGGGCAGTGACCACCAGACAAACCCCACTAAGACTCTGGGCCTGGCTCTCCAGGGAAGCAGAGTCCATGGAGATTCATGACAAGGAATGGGCCTGAATTCAGATTATGGATGTTGACAAGGCCTCAAATCTGCAGTCACCAAGCTAAGGGCCCAGGGGAAGCCAAGTGATGGGTCCCACTGAAAGTCAACAGTCTGTGGGACAATGTTTCTGTTCTAGTACAAATGCAGGGACACTACTGTCCCATCACAGCAGCCAGGAAGGAGGTGTCCCCTTATTTGTGAGAGAGTTGGCCTTTTGGTTTTCTAGCTAGGCCTTCAGCTGATGGGATAAGGTCTACCCACACTGCGGAGCGCAATCTTCTTTATTTGTTTTACTTATTCAAGCATCAGTCTCATTCCCACCCTTGTCTCCTCAGACATTCCCAGAGTAACGGCCAACCAAGTATCTGGGTATTCCATGTTGACACATAAAAGTTGACACATAAAATTAACTCTCACAGGGTTCGTTAAGCTTTACTTAATCCAGCAGGGAAGCACAGGGGACAGCCAGGTGACAGAGCAAGGCCACTGAAGCTTTCACCTAACCCTCAGCATCTTCAGTCAGTGGTTAAGATGCTTTGGGCTCTCTGTGCACAAAGCCACGTAGGGGCAGGTATCAAGAGTGGTCAATCAGGGACCTAGTGCACTGGAGGAGTGAATGGTAAAGGGACCAGAAGGGATGGCAGTCCTTTCCCTGGGTGGGGATCAGCGTGGCATGGAGAATGAGTCCAAGAGCAAGAACTTCACTGCCCTCTAGCTCCATTGACAGATACTGACAGAACTCCTACTCTGTGTCCCACATAGGTTCACCTGAGTCCCTCTCATTGGCTGTGCCCCAGATGCTCTGGTATCATGCCTCAGGGACTGTCAGCAACTTCTTGGCACAACTACTGTCTTGGAGATTACAGATAAGGAGAGACCATAATTATAGTTCCATAAAGAGTATTTTCACTGTTGGGGGCTGGGTGGTAGCGCAGTGGGTTAAGTACACACGAAGCACAAGGACAGGAATAAGGATTCCATTTCGAGCCCCCGGTTTCCCACCTGAGGAGAGTCGCTCACAAGTGGTGAAGCAGGTCTGCAGGAGTCTATCTTTCTCTCCCCCTTTCTCTCTGTCTTCCCCTCCTCTCTCCATTTCTCTCTGTCATATCCCACAACAACAACATCAATAACAACAATAATAATAACCACCACCACCACAACAACAAAAAGGCAACAAAAGGGGAAAAAAGTATTTTCACTGCCTAGAATTCCTCTCTTCTCTCTGCATTCTTCACCTCCAGCCCCTGACAGCCAACAATCTTCTGTTCCCATAAGTTTTGCCTTTTCCCGATTGTCATGCCAGATAGTTGGAATGATACATTTATGTAGCCTTCATAGGTTGACGTTTTTTGACCTAGTAATGTGCATTTAAGTTTTCTCCATGTGTTTTTATGGCTCAGTAACTGATGAATTTTTGTTGCTTTGTAATATTCCATTGTCTGGATGAGCCACAAGTTATTACCCATTTACCTACGAAAGGGTATAGTAGTAGCTTCCAGGTTTGGGCAATGATGAATAATAATGTTGCTATAAACACCTGACTGCAGTTTTTTTTTGTGGAGGCATAAATTTTGGACTCCTTTGCATAAATGCCAAAGAGCATGATTACTGTATTGTGTGGTAAGAATTTGCTTAGCTTTGTAGGAAACCAACAAACTATTTTCCAAAGTAACTACTACTGTTTTGCATTCCCATTAGCAACGAGTGCGAATTCCTGCTGCTCCACAGTCATGCCACTACTCATCAGTGTTCTGAACTTGGGGCCATTCTACCATCTCAAACTGTTGTTTTAATTTGCATCTGCCTAGCTGGTGTCTGCTGTGGAGTAAATATAGACATTTTAAATTTTATAGTTTTTTCAATGCATTTAGATATTTTCTCATATCCATGTCGACATAGTGTGTTACCAAGATTTGGATGCTTGGCAAGCTGATAGAAACAGGGCATCGTGAGGTAGACTTTCAAGCTTGTTATGTAAGATGGAATAATGTTTCCTTGCTTAAGAGTTATGTGGGGTCTGGAAGCTAGCACAGGAGTTATGCAGAAAACATTCTAATGCTTGAGGCTCCAAGGCCCCAGGTTCAGTCCTAGCATAAGTATCAATATAAGCTGAGATGGTGCTCTAGTTAAAAGAAAAATACATTTAAAAAAATGTTTTGGGGTAGGGAGATGACATAATGGCTATGTAAAAGACTTTCATGCCTAAGGCTCCCAGGCACCAGGTTCCATCCTCAGCACCACCATACATTCTCATTAGAGTTGAGTAGTGCTCTGAGAGAGTAAATTAATAAGTAATTTAAAATAGTCTTTTTGGAAAACAGGATTCAAGTCCTTTACCCTGAGAGACAATGGGCTTTTAAAAAAGGATTTGAAAGGATTCTTTAAACAAATAAGTCACTGGTCTAACTCTTCCTTGTGTTACTTGCTATCTTTATTTTTCTTTCTTTTTTAAAAAATATTTATTTATTTATTTATTCCCTTTTGTTGCCTTGTTGTTTTTTATTATTGTAGTTATTATTGATGTCATTGTTGTTGAATAGGACAGAGAGAAATGGAAAGAGGAAGGGAAGACAGAGACAAAGATAGACACTGCAGTCCTGCTTCACCCCTTGTGAAATGACTCCCCTGCAGGTAGGGGGCCAGGGGCTTGAACCAGGATCCTTCAGTTGGTCTTTGTGCTTTGAACCACCTGCACTTAAATCACTGCACTACCGCCAGACTCCCATCTATTTTTTCTTTACTGTGAAATAACTTAATTTAATAATTAGTTTTATCTCTTCATAATGTTTTTACTTGAGAATTTTGATATTTTATTTGTTCATTTGATTCATTAGCTAGAAAAAGACAGACATTGAGAGGAAATGGGGAGGTAGAGGGAGGAGAGTCACCTGTAGCAGTGCTTTACCACTTGTGAAGCTTCCCTCCTGCCGGTGGAGACCAGGGGCTCGAGCCTGAATCCTTATGCACCGTAATGTATGCACTCAACTAGGTGCACCACTGCCTGGTCACCTTTATTTGAATTTTTAATATTTGAATTATATAGAATTAAGGAAGGAAGGACCCCAGTTCACCCTTTTCCAAATAGTTGCCCATTTGTCCCAATTTATTAACAAACCCATCTTTTCCCCTTGGATCAGAAATGCTTCCTTTATCGTATGTCAAGTTCTCATTTCTTACTAGATGTGTTCTGGATAATTTTAGATCAGTTGGCCAGTTTTTCTACTCTGGCACCACAAAGCCTACTATTCAGCAAGTATGATGCTGAAAAATCAACAATTTATCGTAGATTTATAGGAGAGGTGAGGATACAGGGCAAACCACAGGTCCCAAAATTGAGTGAGAGATACAGATGAATACAGGAAGCCATAACTTACCTGAACAGATTCTTTATATTTATTTATTTATTTATTTATTTAAAAAAGGAGATATTAACAAAACTGTAGGATAGGAGGGGTACAACTCCACACAATTCCCACCACCAGATCTCTATATCCCATCCTCTCCCCTGATAGCTTTCCCATTCTCTATCCCTTGGGAGTATGGACCCAAGGTCATTGTGGGTTGCAGAAGGTGGAAGGTCTGGCTTCTGTAATTGCTTTCCCGCTGAACATGGCCGTTGACTGGTCAGTCCATACTCCCAGTCTGCCTCTCTCTTTCCCTAGTAGGGTGGGTCTCTGGGGAAGCGGAGCTCCAGGACACACTGGTGGGGTCGTCAGTCCAGGGAAGCCTGGTTGGCATCATGATGGCATCTGGAACCTGGTGGCTAAAAAAAGACTTAACATACAAAGCCAAACAAATAGTTGAACAATTACAGACCTAAAGGCAGATGAAGTGTTAGGGGTTACTCACTGCGGACAATTGTGTACTTTTGCTTTCAGGTATATATATTATGCCCTAGTTTATGGATACATGTGAACATATGCTGTATCTCAGGGGACCTGGTCTATATTTAGGTTTTGGGACTTTGTTAGGAAGTGCACTGCCTGGAATGGAATTAGAGAATACTATGAAAGGAAAGGTCTTACCTGAGTAATAAAGCTGAAGGTTGTCATTCCACACCTGAAGTCTCTGGTCACAGTCTGAAGTGAAGCATGCTGGGGTGGCACTTGTTGTGTTGCGATCTGTGGATGCAATGTTATTTGATTTGAATTGAGAGCAGCATGCAGAAAAGTGGACCTCACCCTAAGGTTCCAGGACTGGGGAAAATATAGGCTCTGTAGTAGAAAAGTGAGGCTCCTGCTGTCTTAGGGTTCAAGAAGACAATGAATAGTTATTGTTATCATCACATTATTTGGTGATAGGGTTAACTTTGAAAAGTCCCTTTGTTAGGGTTTGCTATACAATACCCAACATCTTGTATATAGTTGTGCCACCAGTTGCTTCTGCCTGAACAGATTCTTAAGTAGGAACTGCCAGTGCTAGAGTAGGAAAACAACAACTGCCATTATTGGAGACTTCACCTGGATGTGTCTGAGAGTTCAAAAACTCTGTGAGAGGATTAGTGAAATAGTTCAAGTGGGTAACATGCTGCTTTGCCATGTGTGTGATCTAGATTCCCTGTCTCTATCTAAAAATAAATAAATGTTCATTTATTTTAATCAGAGCACTGCTCAACTCTAGTTTATGGTGGAGGATTGAACCTGCAACTTTGGAGCCTCAGGCATGAAAGTGTTTTGCATTACCATTATGATGTCTCTCCCCCTCTTGTTTCCTAAAGCCTTATCTTTATTAACAGATGTGAGGTGCCACTGAGAGATCTCCTTGACCCAATATTCTATTCTATGTTTTTTGAGATAGATCAGAGAGAGTCAAAGACAATCATAGCATAGCTCCTTCAACAAGGGCTCTTACCCCAATGGCAGCCGTAGTGCTCCTGTGTGTGTGTGTGTGTGTGTTTGGCCCCAACACTGTGAGGCATGCACTTTACTGGGTGAGCTATCTCCTGACCCTACAATAGTCCTTTTCCCCCAGAAAATCATGTCTATCAAGACAAAAGTCACAGGGCATATTAAAAGACAAAAGACACAGTTTGAAGAAACAGTAAACCTAAGAAGTACATATGGCAGGGATGTTGGAATCATCTGGACAGGAATTTAAGACATCTGTGATTAGTATATTGATATTAGTATATTAATAATATGGAACATCTAGGCAATGTAGGCAGAAAATTCAAATTCTGAGACTAAACAAATAAATGTTACAGATAGGTTGTTCTATTTCTGTATTAAGTTTAGATAGTGGGGGCTACTAAGCAGCAGCAGCTGTGTTTCTCTCTTCTCCTCTTCCCTCCGCAGTAAACTAGGAACATCTAAGAATTTTAAGAACCCACCAAATCACCAGTGAGTGCAAACACATGTGGCTCGTGGGCAGAGAGGAGCCTAAGGAAAGATTCCTGGGGCAAAAGCCCATATCTACTCAGGAGCAGCTGGTAACTGTCTGGCAGTTAGCTAGTTGAGGTACCAACTCCAGGCTGTTTTACTAACAAAAAGACTGCTGAAGGAAGGAGAGGACTCACCTAAGGTTCACCAAATACAACTGTGAGTCTCCATCGCCACTGCCCCTCAAAGGCTGGAACAGCAGCCGGGAGACCCCATGCTGACATTGGGGGCAGGGGCAGAGAATTGGCCCAGAAACTCAGGAGAATATCCATACCCTGGTGGGCTAGAGGTGGGGCTGTATAGTGAGAACCGTTCCATACTGTTCTCCTGATGAATTGGGAAGACATAGTGAATCACTGCCACAGAACCCACAGAGTATAAACGGGACTTGTTTGGCAACTCACAGGGCCAAGTACTTTCAGCTGAAAGAGCAGCTGAATTGAGCCTGGTGCTTTGGATCCTTAGGGTGTGGGAATCTGTGCATAACCACCATGTTACCTCTCTGACACCGTGCTTTATCTCTTGGTCAGTAGTGAGGGATTAAGATAAGAAGCCTACTTATAGTTAAAAAGCCCTCAGTCTCCGATAGCCTGCAGGGAAGAAAATTAATAAAAGAGGTTTTAACAGCCACTATACTACAACTCAGGGACTGAGATAATAGTGAATCAACTGCTAATCTCCACAACTTTAAACTCTTTAAGTACCTTACTTAGACAGGAGTCAATCCAGGCAAGAGTGATGAGTAATTTGAAAAGTAACGAGAGAGGGACCTCATAACATACTATATAGAATGGTTAAACCAACAAGAGGAAATATTGGAGAAATGAATCAGAATAAGAGTACAGATAAAAGCCCCCCAAAGGTTGAACCACACAATAGTGAGGTCAACATCTAAACGCTTGTTAAGGAAATAGTCACAGGAGTGATTAAAGAGTTTGAAGGAATTGTCATCAGAAATGGGGAAACAACAAATGAGACTCTGGAAGAAAACAGAGCTGAAAGCTGAAATTGCTGAGCTAAGAACACAACTAGTTGAACAGGCTAAAACAGTATCAGAACAGGGTAACAAAATAGCTGAGCTACAGAAAACAGTAGAGGAGAGAGAGAATATAATCTATGAGGCTGAAAACAGAATTAGCAAGATCGAGGATAATTAGAGAAAACTAAGAAAGAAATAAGAGATCTCAAAAAAAAAAAAGATTAGGAGATGCTGAAAATAACACCAGAGACCTATGGGATGACTTCAAAAGAAATAATATATGTATTATTGGCTTACCAGAGGAAGAAAGAGAGGGAGGAGAAGAAAGCGGTCTTTAGGATATAATAGCTGAAAACTTCTCTAGTCTAGACAACATCAAAGACATAAAGGTTCAAGAAGCCCAGAGGGTCCCAAACAGAATTAACCCAGACTTAAAGACAACAAGACACATCATATTTAGAATAGAAAGGAATAAGGATAAAGAAAAGATCCTGAAGGCTGCAAGAGAAAAACAAAGAGTCACCTACAGAGGAAAACCCATAAGATTAGCAGCAGACTTTTCCACATAAACACTACAGGCCAGAAGGGAATGGCAAGATATCTATCAAGTGCTCAATGAGAAAGGCTTTCAACAAGGACTACTATATCCTGCTAGACTGTCATTCAGATTAGATGGAGGCATCAAAACCTTCTCAGACAAGCAATAGTTGAAGGAATTAACTATCATGAAGCCTGCCCTGCAAGAAGTTCTGAAAGTCTTCTATAAAAAGTCAGACCACCATAAATATGTCATATATTAGAACACTCTAAAAATCTACAAGAATGGCATTAAAAATCTTTAATCTATCATATAAATAAATTTCAATGGCCTGAATTCACCTGTTAAAAGGCACAGAGTAGGAAGATGGATCAGAAAACACAACCCAACAATATGCTGTGTACAGGAAACTTGCCTAACTCAACAAGACAAACACAGACTCAAAGTGAAAGGATGGAAAAATCATACAAGCCAATGGCCTACAAAAAAAGGACAGGAACAGCTATTCTCATATTTGACATGATAGACTTTAAATAAATAAAATTTAAAAAGATAGAAATGGACATTACTTAATACTTAAGGAAGATCAGTCAACCAATATGACTTAACAATTATTAACATCTATGCACCTAATGAGAGGCCATCTAAATACATCAAACATCTATTGAAAGAGCTACAGCAATATACTAACAACAACACAGTAATAGTAGGGAACTTCAACATCCCACTCTCTCAACTTGACAGATCATCCAGGCAGAAAATCAATAAAGAAATGAGGGAGCTAAATGAAGAGATAGATAAACTAGAACTATTGGACATTTTCAGAGTTATTCACCCCAAGAAACTGGAATACACATTCTACTCAAGGATAGACCATATGTTAGGCCACAAAGACAGCATTAACAAATTCAAAAGCATTGAAATTAACCCGAGTCTTGTCAGATCACAGTGGAATTAAACTAATACTTATCAAAAAACCAAATATTAGTAATAGTCCCTAAATGTGGAAGTTTCAAAGTATACTACATAACAACTACTGGGTCAAAGAGGAAATAAAGGAAGAAATCAAAATGTTCCAAGTATTCAATGAAAATGAAGACACAAGCTATCAAAATACTTGGGACACAACTAAGGCAGTACTGACAGGGAAGTTCATAGCCATATAAGCACACATTGGGAAACAAGAAAAAGCACAAATAAACAGCCTGATTGCACATCTTAAAGATCTAGAAGAAGAAGAACAAAGGAACCCTAGAGCAACCATAAGGACAGGTATAACTAAAGATAGGGCATAAATAAATAACATTGAAAATAATAAAACCATACAAAAGATCAACGAAAGTAAATGTTGGTTCTTCGAAAAAGTGAACAAAATCGACAAACCTTTAGTCAGACTCACAAAGCAAAAAAATGGAGAAGATTCAAATAAATTGAATAGTAAATGAAAGAGGAGATATCACAACAGACACCACAGAAATTCAACATATCATGTGAGGCTTCTATGAACAACTATATATGCCACCAAGCTAGAAAACCTGGAAGAAATGGATGATTTCCTAGGTACCCACAAACTTCCAAAATTAAATAAAGAGGAACTAGATAATATGAACAGGCTCATCATAGCCAACAAAATTAAATCAGTTATCAAAAACCTCCCCAAGAATAAAAGTCCTGGACTTTTATTCTGGACTTTACAAATGAATTCTACAAAATCTTCAAAGAAGAAATAATACCTCTATTTTTAAAAGTCTTCCAGAATACTAGAGGCACTGGAATACTCCCTTTCAGCTTCTATGAAGCCAACATCATTCTGATACAAAAAGCAGACAGGAACAAAACCAAAAAAGAAAACTACAGACCAATATCTCTGATGAATATAGATGCTAAAAGATTAAACAAAATTTCAGCCAACCAGATACAGCAGTATATTAAAAGGATTATTCATCACGACCATGTGGGGTTTATCCCAGAGATGCAAGGTTAATTTAAGATACGTAAATCAATCAATGTAATCCACCACATCAATAAAAGCAAGACCAAAAACCACATGGTTATATCAATAGATGCAGAGAAAGCCTTTGACAAAATACAACATTCCTTTATGATCAAAAGTCTACAAAACTATGGGAATAGATGGAAAATTCCTCAAGATAGTGGAGTCTATATATAGCAAACCTACAGCCAACATCATACTCAATGGTGAAAAACTGGAAGCATTTCCCCTCATATCAGGTACTAGACAGGGATGCCCACACTCACCATTACTATTCAACATAGTGTTGGAAGTTCTTGCCATAGCAATCAAGCAGGAGCAAGGAATTAAAGGCATACAGACAGGAAAAGAAGAAGTTAAACTCTCCCTATTTGCAGATGACATGATAGTATACATAGAAAACCCTAAAGAATCCAGCAAGAAGCTTTTGGAAATCATCAGAAAATACAGTAAGGTGCCAGGCTACAAAATTAACATTCAAAAGTCAGTGGCATTCCTCTATGCAAACACTAAGTTGGAAGAAGATGAAATCAATTCCTTTTACTATAGCAACAAAAGCAATAAAATACCTAAGAATAAACCTAACCAATGAAGTGAAAGACTTGTATACTGAAAAGTATGAGTCATTACTCAAGGAAATTGAAAAAGACACAAAGAAGTGGAAAGATAGTCCATGTTCATGGGTTGGAAGAAGTAGCATCATCAAAATGAATATGCTACCCAGAGCCATCTACAGATTTAATGCTATTCGCATCTAGATTCCAACCACATATTTTAGGAGAATAGAGCAAATGCTACAAATGTTTATCTGGAACCAGAAAAGACCTAGAATTCCCAGAACAATCTTGAGAAGAAAGAACAGAACTGGAGGCATCACACTCCCAGATCTCAAATTGTATTATAGGGCCTTTGTCATCAAAACTGCTTGGTACTGGAACATGAATAGACACACTGACCAGTGGAATAGAATTGAGAGCCTAGAACTAAGCCCCCACACCTATGGACATCTAATCTTTGACAAAGGTGCCCAGAGTATGAAATGGGGAAAGCAGAGTCTCTTCAACAAATGGGTTTGGAAAAAAGGGTTGAAACATGCAGAAGAATGAAACTGAACCACTATATTTCACCAAACACAAAAGTAAATTCTATTTGGATCAAGGAATTGAATGTTAGACCAGAAGCTATCAGATACTTAGAGGAAAATATTGGCAGGACTCTTTTTCATATAAATTTCAAAGACATCTTCAGTGAAACGAATCCAATTACAAAAAAGACTAAGGCAAGAGTTAACCAATGGAACTACATCAAATTAAAAAGCAAAAGAGCAAAAGGGAAAAAAAAACAGCAAGAAAAAAACCAATGCCCAAAGAAACCTCTCACAGACTAGGAGAAGATCTTTACATGCCATATATCAGACAAGAGTTTAATAACCAAAATATATAAAGAGCTCAACAACAAGAAAACAGATGACCCCATCCAAAATTGGGGAGAGAACATGGACAGAATATTCACCACAGAAGAGATCCAGAAGGCTGAGAAATACATGAAAAAAAAAAAAAGTTCCATGTCACTGATTGTCAGAGAAATGAAAATAAAAACAAGAATGAGATACCACTTCACTCTTGTGAGAATGTCATATATCGGAAAAGGTAGCAGCAGAAAATGCTGGAGAGGTTGTGGGATCAAAGGAACCCTCCTGCACTGCTGGTGGGAATGTAAATTGGTCCAACCTCTGTGGAGAGCAGTCTGGAGAACTCTCAAAAGGCTAGAAGTGGACCTACCCTAGCACCCTACAATTCCTCTCCTGGGGATATATTCTAAGGAGCCCAACACACCTATCCAAAAAGACTTGTGTATACCTATGTTCATAGCAGCACAGTTTGTAATAGCCAAACTTGGGAGCAACCCAGGTGTCCAACAACAGATAAGTGGCTCAGCAAGTTGTGGTATATATACAATGGAATACTACTTAGCTATTAAAAATATGGGGGTTGTATTATTATATGGAAAATGTTATGCATGTACAAACTATTGTATTTACTGTCAAATGTAAAACATTAATTCCCCCAACAAAGAAATTTTTTTTAAAAAAATAGTGATTTCACTGTTTTCAGCCTATCTTGGATGGAGCTTGAAAAAAATCACATTAAGTGAAATAAGTCAGAAACAGAAGGATGAATATGGGCTGACCTCACTCTTCCGCGGAAATTGAAAAAAAAACAAGATCAGAAGAGAAAACACTAAGCAGAACCTGGACTGGAGTTGGTGTATTGCACCAAAGTAAAAGACTGCTGGGTTGGTTGGGGGCAGAACACAGGTCCTGGAGGTCCTGGAAAAGGATGCACAGTACCTAGTGGGGGTTGTACTGTTATGTAAAAAACTGAGAAATGTTATGCATGTACAAACTATTGTATTCACTGTCAACTGTAAAATATTAATTCCCCTGGGAGTTGGGCGGTAGCAGCAAGTTAAGCGCACGTGGCGGTGTAAGGATCCCTCTTCGAGCCCCCCAGCTCCCCACCTGCAGGGGTGTCACTTCAAAGGGAGTGAAGCAAGTCTGCAGGAGTCTTCCTCTCCCCATCTCTGTCTTCCCCTCTCTCTCCGTTTCTCTCTGTCCTATCCAATGACATCAACATCAACAACAATAAGAACTACAACAATAAAACAATAAGGGCAACAAAAGGAAATAAATAAATATAAAAAATAAATAAAAACAAAAAATATTAATTTCCCCAATAAAGGAAAAAAAATTTTTTTAAATGTTACAGATAAAGCTACTGCAACAGAAATGAAGAATGTCTTTGATAGGCATATTAGTAGACTGTACTTAGCTCAGGAAAGAATTTTGGAGCTTGGGGGTATATCAATAAATGCCCATAAAACAGGGGCCAGGTGGTGGTGCACTGGGTTAAGCTCATATAGTACAAAGTGCAAGGACCTGTGTAAGGTTCCCAGTTTGAGCCCCACTCCCCACCTGTAGGGGTATGACTTCACAAGCATCAAAGCAGGTCTGCAGGTGTCTTTCTCTCCCTCTCTCTGCCTCCCCCTCCTCTCTCAATTTCTCTCTGTCCTATCCAATGAAGTGGAAAAATGGCCACCAAGAGGAGTGGATTTTTAGTGCCAGCACTGAGCCCCAGCAATAACCCTGGAAGCAAAAAAAAAAAAAAAAAAAGTTTTGTAAAACTAAAGACCAAAGAAAGCTAAGGTTTAAATAAATACAAAAAAATAACCAAGGACTGTGAGACAAGTACAAAAGGAGCAATACACTTACCACAATGAAATCAGGAGGGGAAAAGACAAAGGACCAGAAGAAATATCTGGAATAATAGGAGACTTAGAATTTCCTCAAGAAAATGTCAGGCATCAAGTAACAGATCCAGGATGTGCAGAGAGCACCACACATTATAAATACCCCACCTCCTCAACCAAGAAAACCCAATCTATTACAAAGAATAACACAAAAAGAAAACAAAACCAAATTTACATTCCCACCAGCAGTGTAGAAGGGTTCCTCTGTCCCCACAGCCTCTCCAACATTTGTTGCTGCTGTCCTTTTTGATGTATGCCATTCGCACAGGAATGAGGTGGTATCGCAATGTTGTCTTTATTTGCATCTCTCTGACAATCAGCAATCTGGAACAGTTTTTCATATGTTTGCTAGCCTTTTGGATCTCCTCTGAAGTGAATGTCTTGTTCATATCCTCTGCCCATTTTTGGATGGGGTCATTTGCTTTTTTGGTGCTAACCTGAGTGTATTCCTAATATCATCTTTCACAATCAAGTATATATATATCTTTTTGCCTCCAGGGTTATTGCTGGGGCTTTGTGATGGCACTGCGAATCCACTGCTCTTGGAGGCTATTTCCCCCCATTTTTGTTGCCCTTGTTGCTCTATTGTTATTTTTGTTATTGATGCTGTTGTTGGATAGGACAGAGAGAAATGGAGAGAGGAGGGGAAGACAGAGGGGAGGAGAGAAAAAGAGACACCTGCAGACCTGCTTCACCGCTTGGGAAGCGACTCCCCTGCAGGTGGGGAGCCAGGGGCTCAAACTGGGATCCATAACACCGGTCTTTGTGCTTTGTGCCACCTGTGCTTAACCCGCTGCGCTACCACCCAAAACTCCCTAATCAAGTCTAATTTATCCCAGAATTTCAAAGATTACTGATAATGTAAGAAGTTCAATAACATAGTACATTCTATTAAAAAGAGAGCATCTTGATGAATACAGAAAATACAGTAAAAACTAACAGTCACTACTAATTTTACAGACACTAGAGACCAAGACTAGGAGAATATTCATTAACATAATAAAGAATGGGTATCTTAAAACAACAGAAGAATTGTACTTATGGGACACAACAAACATATTCCCTCTAAAATCAATAGCAAAACAAGTGTGACTACTTTCATCTTTACTCAGCACTCATCTACTCAATGCAGTAAAACATATTAACAGAGATAATAGATCTAATGCTCAAACAGAGGATGAAATGATCACTATTCACAGATGGTAGAATCATATGCCCAGAAAACAAGAACATCAACTGAAGAAAACTCTTACAATAAATAAACAGCCAAATACAAGAGAAATATTTGAAAACCCAGTGAATTTTTGTATGCTGGCAAAAACCAGTTATAAGATAAACAGGAAATAAATTCTATTTGTAATAGCAAAAACATGAAATATTTAGTAGTCACCATAATAACAGTCGCACAGAAATTATATGTGAAGAATTCTGCAAACTTTTATTCTGACATGTAAAGGTTTCAAAAAAATGAGAAGGTATACCATGATCAATAACAGGAAAATGAACTGTCAAGATATGCATTGTTCTCAAAATACTTTCTGTATTTATTTATTTTGCAGAAGGGTTGCAGAAGGTGGAAGGTCTGGCTTCTGCAATTGCTTCCCCGCTGAATGTGGACGTTGACTGGCCGGTCCATACTCCCAGTCTGCCTCTCTCTTTCCCTAGTAGGGTGAGGTCTCTGGGGAAGCGGAGCTCCAGGACACATTGGTGGGGTCTTCAGTCCAGGGAAGCCTGGCTGGCATCCTGATGGCATCTGGCACCTGGTGGCTGAAAACAGAGTTAACATACAAAGCCAAACAAATTGTTGAGCAATCATGGACCCAAAGGTTGGAATAGTGGAGAGGAAGTGTTAGGGGGGTACTCACTGCAAACTCTAGTGTACTTCTGCTTTCAGGTATATATTTTGTAGTGGTTTATGGATACGTGTGAACATATGCTCTCTCTCACAGAAACTGGTGTATATCTAGGTTTGGGGACTTTGTTAGAAAGTGAACCACCTGAGATGGAATTAGAGAATACTATGAAAGGAAAGGTCTCACCCGAGTAATGAAGCTGAAGGGTTGTCATTCCACACGTGAAGTCTCTGGACACAGTCTGAGCTGAAGCATGTTGAGGTGGCAGTCGTAGCGTTGATTAGGTTGTGATCGGCAGATGCAATATTATTTGATATGGATTGGGAGAGGCATGCAGGAAAGTGGGCCCTATCCTAAGGTTCCAGGACTGGGGGAAATATAGGCTCTATAGTGGAGATGTGAGGTTCCTGCTGTCTTAGGGTTCAAAAAGACAATGGATAGTTAATGTTATCATCACATTATTTGGTAATTGGGTTAACTTTGAAAAGTCCTTTTGTTAGGGTTTGCTGTATAGGACCCAATATCTTGTATACAGCTGTGCCATTGGTTGCTTCTGATCTACTTGGTCTAGGCTTTTGAGAGAGTCCGCATATCAAATACACAGCCTATATCTTAAAAAGGCTCAATCTGTGTTTTAAAAACTTCGAGGCATACAATTAATTTTCCCTCTCTCATATTAATTAACTAGTGATTTATATGACTACACTTTACTAGGAGTGTACATAAACACCATTCCCACCACCAAAAGACTGTGGCCCATCCCACCCCACCCCACCCCCCCGCCACCAACCCAGGAAGCTGCATGTCTACCCCTCACCACAGGGTTTTTACTTTGGTGCCCTACTTTCAATTTAGTCAGATCCTGCTTTTAGTTTCCCTTTCAGATCTTCTTTCTCAGCTTCTGTTGATGAGTGGGTTCATCCTATACTCATCTGTATATTTCTGTATTTATTTTTTTAAATGTTATTTCACTCAAAAGATCAAAACACCTTAGGATCCAGAGTGATAGCTCATTGGATAGGGCACCTGCTTTTCTATGCCTGTGTTCCAGGTTCAAGCCTTGAAACCACATGGGAAGTACTATGGCACAGGAGAAAAGTTGGTAATGGGGTGTCTCTCCTCTCTCTTTCTATCTGAATGGAAAAGCATCCCATAGTAGTGAAATTACATGTGTGAGACTTAGGCTCCATAAATCAAAGCAAATAAATAAGCCAACACAGGTTAGGCTACCTTACTAAATTAATGTTAGGGGTCATCACGTGTAATGCATTCTGGAGGAACTGGAAGACAGAACACACTTTGCCATGTATAGGGACGTGGGTTTGAGCTCCTGGCACCACACGGGAGCACCATGCATGGTGCCAGCAGCAAGTTTCATGAATGGTGGCATGGTGCCATGGTGTCTCTTTTTTTTTCTAGTCCCACCTTTCTATCTCTATCTGAGCCTAAAAGGAAAGAAATACATAGATTTTTGAGCATAGATAAGATTTTTTTTTAAGAGAGGAGAACTTTCAATGGCCATAGCTTCACTCAATAACAAATTTAATTACACAGTGGTTTGATAATTTTAAAAAGGGTATAATTATTACTGTATCTGACAGGCTTTTCAGCAGAATATTAAAAACAGTGTGGAAGAAAGATTTCAGTACAGTGAATTTGCATGTAAGATGTTGCATTAGCATAGCAGTCCATTAACAAATAAGTTGTCAGTGGATACATATGATAATAACTTGACTCTTGGTATTCCACTATGGCATGAGGGTACTGTCTATGCCACAAATGGGTTGGAGGTTGGCAGATTAAGAATGATATAGCAATGTCAGGAATGAATCTTCTTCCTCCCTTCTCTACCAGGAATCCGGACAAAATCCAGCACAAATGATTGTTCCACCTTGAAAAATCCCATCCATGTCACAGAAGGAAGTAGGAATTGGGGGGCACAGAAAGACAGGCAAGGAAAAGGAAAGAAGGAGCAGTGTCTGTATCAAGAATCAGAATTCTATTATGTGTGAGTACCTGAGTTTGAGCCCCTGCTTCCCACATGCAGGGGAGAAGCTTCAGAAGTAAGTGTCTCTCTTTCTCTCTCCTTGTCTAGCTCCCCCTCCCCTTTCAATTTCTTTTTATTTTATTTTATTTATTTATTCCCTTTTGTTGCCCTTGTTGTTTTATTGTTGTAGTTATTATTGTTGTTGTCGTTGTTGGATAGGACAGAGAGAAATGGAGAGAGGAGGGGAAGACAGAGAGGAGGAGAGAAAGATAGACACCTGCAGACATGCTTCACCACCTGTGAAGTGACTCCCCTGCTGGTGGGGAGCTGGGGTTCCAACCGGGATCCTTATGCCGGTCCTTGTGCTTTGCGCCACCTGCGCTTAACCCACTGAGCTACAGCCCAACTCCCACCCCTTTCAATTTCTATCTGTCCTGTCAAATGAAAAATAAAATGAAATAAAAAATGGCCACCAGGAATGCTGGCTTTGTTTTATAGGCACTGAACCCCAGCAATAATCCTGGAGGCAATTATAAAAATAAAGAATCAGAATTCCCTTTTGCAGTCCCTAGGGTTTACTCACTTTCATCTCATAGGCCAGAACTGAGTCACATTATGACCTCCACAAGCTGTGAGAAAGACTTTTTAAAAGCTTGCATGTGAGTATAATACGTTCTCTTTTAAAAAAATTTTTATTTATTCCTTCTTGTTGCCCTGTTTTATTATTGTAATTATTGTTGTTGTTGATGTCGTTGTTGTTGGATAGGACAGAGAGACATGGAGAGAGGAGGGGAAGACAGGGAGGGAGAAAGAAAGATAAGACACCTACAGACATGCTTCACCACCTGTGAAGCGACTCCCCTGCAGGTGGGGAGCCGGGGGCTCAAACCGGGATGCTTACTCCAACGGTCCTTGTGCTTCGTGCCACGTGTATAATACTTTGTTAAACAAAATTCAGATGATGTTAGTAAGAAGGGTTAGGTACTATATATAGGTAAACAATATCTTCCTAAAATCCTTGTGAAATGAAAAGCTGGAAAGTCAATTAAAGTGGCTTTTATGAGTGCACATGTTATCATATGCAAGCATACCAGTTTAAGTCCCCAACCCCATCTGCAGGGGGAAGCTTGATGAGCACTGAAGCAGTGCTGCAGGTCTATCTTTCCCTCCAACATCATTCCATCTCAATTCCTCTCTGTGTCTATCCAAAATAAATAAATGGAAATTAAAATAGGAAAACAGAGAATATCTATGCAAATAAAGAGTGCATTTCACTTCACTGAAGGGAGAAGGATTTAACAGGGAGAAGCTAAAAAATGTTGATGTATTTCAATAGTCAAATATTTTTTAATATTTATTTATTATTGGACAGAGACAGAGAGAAATTGAGAGGGGATAAGAGAGATAGAGAGGGAGAGAGACACCTGCAGCCCTGCTTCACCACTCATGAAGCTTTCCTCCTACAAGTGGGGACCAGGGACTTGAACCTGGGTCTTTGCAGACTGCTGTGTGTGCACTTAATCAGGTGCACCACTGCCTGATGCCTAGAGTCAAATAATTTAACCCTGAAAATTTAAACCCTAATTAACAGATTAAAATGTAAGCAATAGGGAGTCGGGTGGTAGTGCAGTGGATTTAGCGCAGGTGGTGCAAAGCCCAAGGATCTGCATGAGGATCCCGGTTTGAGCCTCCGACTCCCTACCTACAGGGGAGTCGCTTCACAGGCAGTGAAACAGGTCTGCAGGTGTCTTATCTTTCTCTCTCCCTCTCTGTCTTCCCCTCCTCTCTCCATTTCTCTCTGTCCTATCCAACAATGATGACATCAATAACAACAACAATAATAACTACAACAAGAAAACAAGGGCTACAAAAAGGAATAAATAAATAAATATTTAAATATATATATAAAAAATAAATAAAATGTAAGCAATAAACTAAGGAGAAATATCACAAACTCCTACTATCTTTATGATATATACTCGTATGTACCTCGTATACCTTATATATCAATAATAGATAAATTAAGAGCCCAGAAAAAAGATACTGACAAGGACCTGAGCCAGTCAATCCATGGAAAACAAGATAGTTCATAAAAACATAGGATACAGTGTGATTTTATGAATAAATTGACAACTAAAAAATGCTCTGATTAGTTCATTTCTTCTTTTTAAATTTCTTCATTGGGGAAGTAATGGTCACAGTTGACAGTAAAATACAATAGTTTGTACATGCATAACAAGTACATTTCTTTCTAACAAAAAAATAGAAATCTTACTTGTATAAAACTTGAAAATGTAGGGTAGTGTAAAAATAAAAAGAAAAGTCGCTAGGCTTCAACAACTGAGAGGTACAAATTGAAACCTTTTTGATATGTGTCCCTCACACTACCTTTTTCTCTCACACAAATGTCTTTAGATAAGTCTCTATCGTCTTTCTTTTGTAATATGTGTGCTTAACCAGATGCACCACTGCCCAGCCCCCAATCATCTTTCTTTTATCTGTTTTTTTCTGATTGCCTCACTCCTCATAGTATTGCTTTTCAATTTAATATAATTTTACTAGTGACTTAATAATAGTTCCAAAGCCACTTGTTGAATAGCATATATAAAAACTTTTCTTAAAGACCTGAAAGGAGAGAAAAAGGAAGGGGCGGGAAGGAGGGGGAGTGGGGGGGGGGGGAGAACCAAAATACTGTTCAGCTTTGGTACAATGTGGTGCTGGGGGTTGAACTTGTGGCTTCTATTTATGGGTATTCAGGCATGCAAGTTAGTGCTACAATAAGCTGACTTATCACCCCAGGTCTTCAATGAGGTGGAGGCAGGGCTTGGAACTAGGTTACACACATGGTAAACAGCCCAGTATGCAAGTGAGCTATTTCAGCAAACCAGAGATTTATTTATTTGTTTGTTTGTTTGTTTACTGATACCAGAGCACTATTCAGCTCTTACGGTGGTACTGGGGATTGAACCTGAATTGTTTGGTGTCTCAGGCATGACAGAGGTTTTCCTTACTATTAGAATTTTTATTGGTTTTTATCATTGATTTACAACACTGTGTAGATTTCAGGAGTACAGTTCCATGCCTCTGAATGAACGTAAGCGTCACTACAGTCTTAACCAAGTTTCCAGTGTCATTTCTATGCTCGGAGAGACCCCTTTGCCCTTTCATTCCACCCACTTTCCCATTCCTCTCTTGTAACCATTATACTTTTTATGGGGCCAAAGAGTGATTTTTGTTGTTAGTTTTTGTTTTTTGTTTTTTTCCCTTGGTTTATATTCCACACATGAGAGAACACATCAGAAATTTGTCTTTCATTTTCTGACTTATTTCACTTAGCACAGTCAGCTCACCCTCTACCCATATTGTCACAAAAGCACACCGCCATCTTTTTAATAGCTAAGTAATATTCTGCTGAGTATATATGCCATCATTTCTTCATTTAGTTTTCTCAGCATGCTTATTTCTACACTACAGTCTATTGAGGTTTTGCGTGTGTGTGTGTGTGTGTGTGTGTATTTATGTATTAGTACCAAAGTGCTTAGACTATCATTTTAAAATAAATCTTAATATCTGGCAAGACATATATATTTGTTACTAGTGAGTAATGAATAAGTCAAGCTATGACTGCTTAAAACAAATGTCAACTTATTTGCTCATGGCTATTAGAATCAACTGACTTTTCTTGTTATATAGATTCTGAAATTAATATTCTTTTTTGTTTCCTCCTCCAGGGTTATTGCTGGGCTCGGTGCCTGCACCATGAATCCACTGCTCCTGGAGGCCATTTTCCCCCCCTTTTGTTGCCCTTGTTGTAGCTTCGTTGTGGTTATTATTATTGCCCTTGTTGACGCAATTCGTTGTTGGATAGGACAGAGAGAAATGGAGAGAGGAGGGGAAGACAGAGAAGGGGAGAGAAAGATAGACACCTGCAGACCTGCTTCACCGCCTGTGAAGTGACTCCCTGCAGGTGGGGAGCCAGGGGCTCGAACCGGGATCCTTATGCCGGTCCCTGCGCTTTGCACCACATGCGCTTAACCCACTGCGCCACCGCCCAACCCCCTGAAATTAATATTCTTAACACACTCCCAAATAATACAATTACCTTAAAACACTATAAAACTCAGACAACCATTCCTGAGTCAGATGCTGTTTTTATCTAGTATTTCTTCTACTCTTTTGTAATTCTCTGAAATTTGATACTACTTTCATTGCTTTATATAATGAGAGTTTTAAAAGATCTGCCCAGGTGTCAGGGGGCCAAGTGGTGGGGCACCTGGATAAGCATACAAAGTACAAAGCTCGAGCCAGGATTTTCATTGAAAAAGATACCACAGCACCAATGCTTCCTTCAGTGAACTTCTTGCTTTATCTGTACAAGTCCCGCTAGACAGGGCGAGTGAAGTGGCTCACTTGGCGAATGTGCTGTTTGTCATGTGCTCACCCCAGGTTTAAGACTGGCTCCCACAGCATTCAAGGAAGTTTCAGTGCTCTGGTCTCTTTCACTTTCTCTGCCTCTTTGCCTCTCTGTCTCTATCTAAAAAGGAAAGAAGAAAGAAAATAAAACTCACTAGGTGCCCTAAGTCTGAGTATGTGTGTACATCATGAATTCTGAAAACTGGTAAATCTGTTCACAAATTCTACTGTTTTCCCCATTACTTCCTTCTGATACCCTGACTATGTTTTTATAGATGTCATATCTTTTTCCTCAGTTTCTCTATTTCTTTTTTTGTTCCAAGTCTTTATAAATAGTTTATTTTGAGAGAGCACTGTTCAGCTCTGACTTATGGTAGTGCTGAAGATTTAACCTGGGATATCAGAGCCACAGACATGAAAGTGTTTTATGTAATGATTATTTTGTGTCCTCAGCCCCAGAATCAGATCTTAAAATTGACATAGTATGGAATAGTAACAGTAACTGGAATGAGGAACACTGGGGCAATTCTCTACCCCTGAGGCACTTACATTCTCATAAGGGGTATTTAAGTTTCTCTGTTTCTATTCTCTGTTTTATCTTGGGTTAGTTCTTCAGTTCTGTATCCAAAGTCATTACTCTTGACTTGTGTCTAATCTGTTTTGTTTTAATTTCATTGCCACCAGGGTTATGCGTGTGACTTGGTTCCTGCAGGATGAACCCACCACTCCCTGTAGCTATTTTTCCTCTTTTCTCATTTCTTTTTTTTTTTATTACATAGGACAGAGAGACATTGGAGATAGAGAGGAAAAGAGACAGGGAGACACCTGTAGCACTGCTCTACCACTAGTGTCACTTCCTTCCCTGCAGGTGATGACCAGGTGCTTGAGTCTGGGTCCTTGTGCATAGTAATATGTGTGTTCAGACAGATGCACTAATAACCAGCCCTCTCTAATCTGTTTTTTATCCATTCATTAAATTTCCCAGTTTCCCAAGTCAACTATGATTTTTTTTTTCTTTTTGCCTCCAAGGTTATTGCTGGGGCTCAGTGCTTGCACCATGAACCCACTGCTCCTGGAGGCCTTTTTTTCTTCCCCTTTTATTGCCCTTGTTGTTGTAGCCTTGTTATGGTTACTATTGTTGTTGTTGATGTCATTTGTTGTTGGATAGGACAGAGAGAAATGCAGAGAGGAGGGGAAGACAGAGAGCGGGAGAGAAAGAGAGACACCTGCAGACCTGCTTCACCACCTGTGAAGCGACTCCCCTGAAGGTGGGGGGGGGGTCAGGGACTCGAACCCAGATCCTTACGCTGGTCCTTGCGCTTTACGCCACGTGCGCTTAACCTACTGCACTACCGCCGGACCCCCTATGATATTTTTATATCCAAGCATGACTTTTAATTCTTTTTATCTACTGGTAAATTCTGACCTTTTTCATTCTTCTCATATTATTCAATGTATATTATGTAAAACTATTTTATACTCTATTGCCAAAAATGTGAAGTCTTTGCAGATCTTTTGTTTCTGCTTCTCCTCATGTATGGTGCTTTGTTTCTCTCTGCATTCCATGAGTGTTTATGGTAAATTCACAATCATTTGGTTTTTATTTATTGGCAATTTTTGAAGCTTAGGTTTAAGATTTATTCCTCCAAAGACATTTTTCATTGACTTCTTCCAGGTACCTGCAGGCACTGACATGATAAGAATACTTAAATCTAATTTTTAGCCTTTTTATGGTGAGGTGGTCGGGGAGCTTTATAGATGGCATGAATTCTAAATCCCAGCCCCCCCCCCCCATGACCTGCTGGTGACTAGGGGTTCTCTAGGGAAATATATTTTTCATCTTTCTGCTCTATCAGAGCTAAGACCAAAACATCAAGTATCCTTCTGCCAGGTGGAGTATTGTTATTGCTGTTGGTGGTTTTTCGGTACTAATGCATCCTTTTACTGCAGTCTTTTCATCTATAAGGGTTGTAGATTTATGGGAGTTTTTCATTCAATTTTCATCCATCTTTGGATGGATCAGCAAAGCCTTTCAGTCATGAGAATACCTTTCTGGAATGATGCCTTTCATTATCCTGAGGATGTGTTTGTTTTTCTGCTCATAGACACATTTAAAAACATGGTTGTAAGTTTCACGAAGGGTTTTTGTTTGTACTGGAGGATGTCTCAGGCACACCGTTAAGGAATAATTAGAAATCTCACCTTATGATTCTTTAGTTTCGGTATTCCCACTTTTTCATTTGCTTTTGATTTCCAATGAAGCTGAGAAGCCACTTGTCAAGTTAAAAAATATCCTGCTAGGATTTTGATGAGGATTGCATTTAATGTACAGATTAATGGAGAATTCACATTCTTCACAATATTCAGCAAGAAATGGATTTTTATGTAGTCTTATATAAATAAGTCAAAGCGTTTTCTTTACATAGGTTGCATATTTTCCTTTTGAACTTTGTTTTGAGTTATTATCTCTTATTTGTTATTTTATGGGTGTCCTTAGTTATATTTTCTTTTTAAAATTTTAAAAAAATATTTATTTATTTTCCCTTTTGTTGCCCTTGTTGTTTAACATTGTTGTGGTTATTGATGTCATTGTTGTTGGATAGGACAGAGAGAAATGGAGAGAGAAGGGGAAGACAGAGAGGGGGAGGGAAACAGACACCTGCAGACCTGCTTCACTGACCGTGAACTGACTCCCCTGCAAGTGGGGAGCCAGGGGCTCGAACCAGGATCCTTACACTGGCCCTTGCGCTTTGTGCCACGTGTGCTTAACCCGCTGCACCACTGCCCGACTCCCTTTAGTTATATTTTCTACCTGACTCCTAGTATGTATATAGAAAACAATTTGTTTCATATACCAATCTTGTAGTGGCTACTTTATTAACACTTACTTTGTTCAATAGTTTTAGATTTTTTTTAAAGAGGGTTTTCTAGGTGCAAAAGCTTATCATCTGCAGATAATCGTAATTGGGCATCCTCTTTCAAATTATGTACAACTTCCCCCCTCACTTTTTTTTAATTCATCTAATTGCATTGCTCATGGAATTTATTTCATTCAGCTTCTATGTTATAGAAAATTTTATGTATGTATCTAATTACTGATCAATGATGGAAATCAATCCCAAAGCCTCACACATGCAAGACACATGGCCTACCAATGAACTATATCCTCCAGCTAGAAAAATTTAAGTATATGCAAAAGTAATGTACTTCAACATATTCACCATCTAATTTCTACAATGATTAAGTAATTTTTTTTACTTTTTCTTTTTGTTGTTGTTGTTCACTTTTTTATTTTTATTATTTATTATTTAACCATAGCGCTGCTTAGCTCTGGCTTATGGTGGTGTGGGGGAATTGAACCTGTGACTTTGGAGCCTCAGGCATGAGAGTCTGTTTGCATAACCATTATGCTGTCTACCCCCACACCCATGAATAATTTTATCACTATCCCTCTATCCCCCAATTCCCAGCTGACTTATTTTAATGCAAATTCTGGGACATCAGAAAATTTTTGATAAGTATCTCTAAAATCAAAGAACTTTGGGGGGGGGGGCACTGTACCATACCACCATTACATCTAAAAGACAATCATTTCTTGTCATTGGTCTTTTTTTTTTTTTTCAATTTCTTTATTGGGTGAATAATGGTTTACAGTCAACAATAAAATACAGTAGTTTCTAAATGAGTAACATTTCTCAGTTTTCCACATAATAATTAAACCCTCACTAGGTCTTCCTCTGCCATGATGTTCCAGATCTGAACCCTCCCCACCCAGCCCAGATTCTTTTACTTTGGTGCAATACACCAACTCCATTCCAAGTTCTGCTTTGTGCTTTCCCATCTGTTCTTGTTTTTCAACTTCTGTTGAGTGGGATCATTCCATATTCATCTTTCTCCTGGCTGATCTCACTCAACATGATTCCTTCAAGCTCCATCCAAGATGAAATGATGAAGGTGAATTCACCATTTTCAATAGCTGAGTAATATTCCATTGTGTGTATAGACCACAACTTGCTCATTCATGTGTTGTTGGACACCTGGGTTGCTTCCAGGTTTTGGCTATTACAAATTGTGTTGCTGTGTTGTCATTGGTCTTATGCTAGTGGTCAAGTTGCCTTGATTGATTCATAAGTGCTTTTTTCTGTTGATTGACTTAAGTCAAGATCTAAACAAAGCTAGAAGTTCCT
Organism: Erinaceus europaeus; assembly: GCF_950295315.1. Lineage (NCBI taxonomy): Eukaryota > Metazoa > Chordata > Mammalia > Eulipotyphla > Erinaceidae > Erinaceus > Erinaceus europaeus. The sequence goes on along the minus strand of NC_080171.1, from coordinate 98,083,325 downwards.
GGATTAAATTTGGTTAATAGGTTCCTTAAATCTCTTTGGTATTTAAATTTCCTAATAATCTGTTGAAATAATCTGTTGAATAAAATGGTCAATGTCCCCATAGAATTTTCCATATTCTAGATTTGGTTGACTCAGTATACTTTATGTCTTTTAACATACTGCTCTGCCCCTGTATTTTACGTAAAAAGGTAGGTTTAGATTAAACTAGAGATTTAATCAAATTCAGATTCAATGTTAGAATGCAAATTCTTCACAGGTAGTATTGTAGACATCCCTGCTTTTTGTTTGTTTTGTTTTGTTCTGTTGCTGTTGTTTCTCCTTTTGTGTTAAGAATGATCAGAGAATTAAAAAAAAAAAAAAAAGCTATCAGAGGATCAGAGGTCACATCTTTCCAGCTGGATTATGCATTAGAGAATGCCCCTCCTACCTACCTCTGAGCCTGACTGTGATGACCAATGTAAAGTCTTATTTCAGAGGTCTAGCTCTGCAGGGCTTGCTCTCATACCCTAATCCTCAGCCCTTCTCTGCTCTGCTCTGAATCAGCCTACGGGTGGGCACTCACCTATAAAGCTGCATTTCCCAACCTCTTGTGCCAGCAGAATTCTGGCTGATAAATCCAATGGAAAAGGCTACAAGGGACTAGGTGGTGGCACACCTGGTATAGTGCACACGTTACAATGCTCAAGGACCTGGGTTCATGCCCCTCCACCTGCAGGGGGAGAAGCTTCATGAAGGGTGAAGCAGTGTTGCAAGTGTCTTTTTCTCCCTCTCAACCTTCCCTTTACCTCTCAATTTCTTTCTGTATCCAGATAACTAAATAATAAATTAAATAAATAAAACATATAAAGATTTTAAAGAAAGAAATAAAGGGCTGCAAGATGGGAAGAACTGGAGAACTGAGACACCTCGCCCTCTAACTGTGCCTCTTGTCATCAGCTACATACTGTCTTGGCTTAGGTGAGACCACAGTACACCTTGATTGTGACCTCTGCCTTAATCTCTGGCAACACACCACTTCCTTTTGTCCCTCTTGTAGTGACAGCTTCTTGTTATTGCGGATGTCTGGTTGTCTACTGTTTTGCTTTTTCTGTACTTCTTTTTTTTATATTTTGGTTTATTTATTATTGGATAGAGACAGAGAGAAATTGAAAGGGGAGGGAGAGAGACAGAGAGACACCTGCAGCCCTGCTTCACCACTTGTGAAGCTTTTCACAAGTGGGGACCAGGAGCTTGAACCTGGGTCCTCGTGCACTTTAATGTGAGTTCTTAACCAGGTGCACCCCTGCCTGGTCCTATACTTCTCAGCACTTCTACCATAGTTTCTATATTAAATTTCCAGTTTGACATGCCCAGACCACCAAAAGTATTACATTAAAAAAAAATTTAAAGATTAAAAAAAATGTTTTTAAAACATTTTAAAAACATTAAAAAAAAACAAAGTGGGAGGGGCACACTTAATAGAGCACACATGTTACAATGTGTAAGAACCCATGTTCAATCTCCTAGTCCCCACCCGCAGGGGGGAAAGCTTCACAGACAGCCAAACAGTGCTGCAGGTTTCTCTCTTCTACTCCACTCTGCCTCTTCCCTCTTAGTTTCTGTCTCTATCCAAACATATAAATAAAATAAAATATTACAAAGAGAGAAAGAAAAAGCAAGCTCTTCTTTTTCGATGTTCCAGAAGAACTGTAAAGCATTGACACTGTATGATCTTAGCAGGTTTGATGAACTCATCTGTGAAACTGTCTGGATCTTGAGCTTTTTAAGTGGGAAAAACATCTAGAAAAACATCTCTCTCCCTTATCAGCTGGTCTCTCTAAGTTATAGGTTATTTTTAAAGAAAAACCTGCACCCTTCCTCCTTTTTGTCCTTTCAAAGCAATAGTAACAGGTATCTTTTTTAAGGTAGATAATAAAAATACATACAGTGTGTTTTAGGCTTTATGATTTTAACAGCACAGAATCCTGACTCCAGATTTGGCTGAAACCCAAAGTGCCTTTCAGAGTGACTAGAGAATTGTCTCAGGATTTAAAACTGGCGTTAAAGACTCGTCTCATACAGACAATCAGCAGATGACTAAACTAAGTCACAACAGTCTGGAATTGAAGATGTGAGTTTAGATTGGCACCAGGACTAAGCGAATAGGAAAGAGTTCTCTTAACCTGCAAGATTCCTGACCTCTTCTCTCAATAGCATTTCCTGTCATGCCTCCAATTGCTATATTATTTCTAGAATTCCAGGAGCAACCACTAAGAAAATCATTAGGACTTCTCTCTTTGCATTATAACACACAACACCCATGAACATCACTTTAACCAGTACACAGTCTCCTTGCTCTGCATTAATTTATTTATGAATTCATAAAATATTTACTGAGCCAAGGTAGTGCCAGACAGTGTTCTAGACACCGGGGTTTAGTGACTGTCCCTTCACCCCACGCCCACTCCAGCCCTCATGAAATCCACAGTCACACAGGCAAAAGAGGAATTGAAGGTGTTACTGCAGTTTGTGTTAAGTATTGGGAAGTCAAAGCCTTGGGTGCTTGGGTGTGGGGAGCAGGTCAAGGAAAACACAAGCAAGTGACTTTTGCCTGGAAGATAGGTTAGAGCATGGGACTTTTAGGTCGATAGTCCCAGAGACCACAGGTTAAGTACTTGGTATCAAGTGCCCGAGTTGAGCAGTGCCATGACCTCTCATTTATATACAAGTGGCATTGACCTTGAAATTTAAGGATGAACAGAAACTGACCAAGTTGATGTTTATGAAAGATATTTTAAGGAGAGAAAAGGACTGAAAGAGGACTGCTAAATTGAGACCCTGGCTTTTGTTTGTTCTCTCTCTCTTTCTCTCGCCTTTCTCTCTTTCTTTCTCTCTTTCTTTCTTTCCTTCTGCTAACTTTCTTACTAAAACCCTTCTTAGGAGCTAGGAGTAACTTATCTAGTAGAATGTACACCTTACCAGACAGGAGACCCTGGGTTTGAGCCCCTGTCCCACATGGGATCACCACATGGAAACAACACAGCACTAGGGGAGCTCCATGGATGGCAGAGCAGCACTATGGTATCTCTCCTTTCTATGTATCTGTCTCTGTATATGTATGCACACACATGTCTGTGTGTCTGTGTGTGTCCTCTATTTTTCTTTCTCTCTCTAAAGTAAGGAATAAAAATGCTATCCTGGGGGCCGTGGTATCACCCATGTGTAAGATCTTGATGCTACACTTACAAAAAATTTTTTTGTTAATTTCTTTATTGGGGAACAATATTTTGTACATGTGTAACATTTCTCAGTTTTCTACATGACAATTCAACCCCCACTTGGTGCTCCTCTGTCATCATGTCCCAGGATCTGCACCCTCCCTCCCAACCCAGAGTCTTTTACTTTGGTGCAATACACCAAGATTTTTTTTCTTTTAATCTCAAGTAGAGACAGAGAGGGAAGAGAAAGAGAAAAGGGGAGACACCACAGCAGTCGTTAGTGCATCATTCATGAAACTTCCCTTAGTGCCATAAATGGTGTTCTCATATGGTGCTGAGGGCTTGAACCTAAGTCCTCACACATGATAACATGTGCACTCTACTGGGTAACTTATTTCTCAGTGCCTAAATATTTTTCTTTCCAATAAGTATAAAAAATAACATTTATTTATTTATGTTTAGCATCCAGGCTTATCACTGGGGCTCAGTATCCTCACTAGAATCCACTGCTCCTGGTGGCCATTTTTTCCATTTTAGTGGATAGGACAGAGAGAAACTGAGAGAGGAGGGGGAGTTAGGGAGGGAGAGAAAAAGACAGACACCTGCATCCTTGCTGGCGGTGGGGAGCGGAGACTCGAACCTGGATCCTTGTGTGGGTCTTTGCACTTAGTACTATGTGTGCTTAACTGGTGTGCCACTGCCTGCCCCCCCATAACCTTTCTATAAATGGAAATGTCTTCTCAAGTTGGAAGGCCAGGAAGGAAGGGAAGGAGGGAGTGAGGAGAACATAGAACCAATATCAATACTCTCCCTCCCATAGCTGACACAGTGGGAAGACCAGGAAGAAAAGAAGGGAGGAAGGAAGGAAGGAAGGAAAGGAGGGAGGAAGGAAGGCCAACATTCACAGTCCTGCCTTTGCATTTATCAGCCTGCCTTTGCCAGGGTGATCAGACTTCTGAGTCTCCACATGACAGGCCCGGGTTAGCACCCTGCAGGGCAGCCATGGACATGAAACAAGGACACGTCTGTGAAGGTGCCTTAGAGCTGAGATGGATCACCCTTCAGGCAGGGGTACTTTTTTTTTTTTTTTTTACAGCTATTTACAGTTATTAACCTGATTTCCGTGAAGAACTACTTGGGAACTGCAGCCAGAGAGAGTTCCTGACCTAAAGCCCTGGAGGCCAGAAATCTAGGGCCCAGGGCCCAGGGAGAGAGGACCCCCGACCCAGTGCTCCTAGAATGGCCCACCCCGCCCCCCCGCAGTCACTAGCTTTCCCAACTCCTGTATATGAATGAGGTGATCTTTCAGCTGCCCTTTGTCTTGGAAAAAAATTAATTCTCATTTGCATTACCTCGTCTAAATGTCACCCACCGATATTTTGTTAGACATTAGCGGCACTGCCAGGGAGGGCCGCGGGGTAATTGTGTTCTGCCTGGTGCTGGGATTTACATAATTTCAGACAGCAATTAAAGAATCCTGGGGAATTTTTCTCTCTCTCTCTTCCAACCTCTCCTACAAAGAAAGTGTTCGTTTACATTAAGCGCTCAGCTCCTTGCTGTTCATTTGCATAAAATTAAAGGTTTTTGTGTTCCCGAACAGCAGGATAACATTTAAAATTCCGTTTTAAAAAGCTCACCTTACAATAATAAAATGTTAATATCATTTCATAGGCAATGCAAGGTTGCCAGATGCCTTTCACTTCCAACTTGTATCTGTGGCTAACTGTTTTTCCTCCTTCTCCCTCTCTTTCCTGCTTTCTATCTTTGTCCATCTAGATTCTCTCTCCTCACTCTCTAAGTCCCCCCACTCCCCCGCCTCACTTTGTCTCCCTATTTGGTTTCTTCTTTCTTGCCTTCTGCCTTATTCTTTTTCTAAATGAAATTCAAATGCCCTCAACCCTCACCAGCCCACAGATATGAAATAAAGTCAAGTTCTGGAGAGGAATGACTCAGTTCAGCTGCCAGTTTCCAGGAGGCCCTGTTTCTACACTTATTTCTAAGTCACCAGCCACCCAGTTCTGTGCCCCATGTGTCCTGGAACCCCAGAAGCCAGTATCAGTCCTGGGCTTCCTCTCCTCCCCCATGTAGCCTACAAGGATGGCCTGATCACAGGTCAATGCTACAGGTCTCTTTCCCTCTATCTCTCTCCCCTTCAATCTCTCTCTGTCTTTCACTCTCTAAAAAATAAACCACTGCTGGGAATGGTGGAGTCCTGTAGGCACCGAGTCCAGTAATAACCCAGACCATGCCCACTGCTGACAACAAAGTCTCCCTCTCTCCTCTCACCACCTGGTCCAGGGATGGTGTCTACACCACCAGATTGGGGGCCTGGCCCTATCCTCAGGACAAGGCTCCCCTCAGACCTTGTTGGTTTTGCCAATAACCTGGATTCCTTCTGTGTACCCCAGTTCATTAAACATAGTTTTTGAACCTCAAAACTCCAGAGGATCCCAACTGCAGGGGGTAAGCTTCACAAGTAGTGAAGCAGTGCTGCTTATATCTTTCTTTTCCTCTCCATCTCTCTCTTCTCTCTCAATTTCTCTCTGTCTCTATGCAAAGTAAATAATAACATAAAATACCTCTAAATGGAGATACAAGGGAGTTTTCCCAATCCATTTTTCTTGTAAGTACCCAGAAACAGTGTCAATTCTATCCACTTCGCGGTGTGGTGGCTTCACATCTCACTCACCAATGTGTAACCCCAGTTGGTTTCCAGGTAGGGCAGAGACAAAGGGCCTTGGCCAGTAGCATGGGAGAAAGACCAGCTTTCTCACCTGAAGACGTGGTTATGAGTTCCAGGTAGAGAAGAATAAAGATAGAAGTCTGTGGGGTCAGAATGGAAAAGGCTGAGCCTCTGAGGCAGCCCAGATAGAGGCAGCTGCGTGGATAAGGTGAGGCTTCCCACATCCCATGTGTCATCCAGACAAGGCAAGGGTAGAATCCTAGAAAGATGAAATTCCCCTCATCTCAGTTACTCATGGATTGGGAATTCTGGATAAGGAGTGATGATGCAGAGATACAGAAAAATAAAGACATTTTTGTTTACTAAATTCCTTATTTTTTAAACTGATAATACAAATACATAGTTTTCCCTGTGATAAAGCCTTTTAGGGGTGAGGAGGCATTAAGTTGGGTAAAAGGAAGTACAGAAATTGCAATAGTGGGAACGCACAAAGAAAGTGAAAGCCTGGGGAAGGGCAAACAATGAACAGGAATGGTTCTGGGGGAAAGGTGGGGTGTTGGCACCCAGTAGAGCATATATGTTACCATATTTGAGAACCTGGGTTCAAATCCTGGTCCCCATCTTCAGGGGGAAACCTTCACCAGCAGCAGAACTATGTTGTATATGTCTCTCCCTCTCTCTGTCTGTCTCTCCCCTTAGTCTCTATCTCTATCAAAAATAAATGAGTACACCACTACTAATCACATATTAAAAAATTTTAAAAGGATTTAAGGACTAGGTTAGACATGACAGGATGTCACATAGTGGTTGCTTAACAGATATTTGACAAAAAGTTTAAATAAATTACTATAAGGAAGGGTGGGATCCTGTAGGCACCAAGTCCCAGCAATAACCCAGAGGTTTAATTTATTCAACAAAAGTTTCTAATAAGCTGTTATAGAGATGAACAAAATACTCTAGACACCCCTAAAATTTAAGGAAAACAGAAGAATGATAGCAAATGTAGAATAACAGTAAGGATACAGAAGCTATAAGAGGAACCAAACAGAAATTCTGGAATTGAGAAATGCAACAACGAAATGCAAAATTCACTAGAGGGGATGGATAGCTGATCTGAGCAAGTTAAAGAAAGAATCTGTAAACTCAAAGGCAGATTAATGCAAACTGAAGCTTCACAAGCAGTGAAGCAATGCTTCAGGTATCTCCTCCTCTCTACCTACCCTCGCCCTTCTCAATTTATCTGTCTCTATCCAAAATAAATAATAGATAAATAAATAATATATCAGTTCCATCTGAGAAGCAAAGAAAAGTGGAAATAAATGACCGCTCGAGCCTAAGATACCATGAGGCACCATCAGGCACACTAGCTTATGTACAGTGTGAATTCAGAAAAAAATTGAAAAGTGACAGCATGAATGGTAGAAATCATGATTCCAAACTTCTCAAAGTTAGTGGAAATGATGATTCTACACATTCAAGATCAAAGATCTTCAATTTGGAAAAACCCCAAGACATTCACATGGAGACAGTATATCAAACTGTAGCAAGTATGCTAAGAACAGTGAAAGAGAAGTGTCTAATCACAAAGAAGCAATTCTCAATAACATTTAAGAGTCAATTTTTCATCAGAAGTCATGAAAGTCAGGAGGTCATGAGATGAAATATTTAATGTTCTGAGAGGAGAAAAAGTCTTTAGTCAAGAATTTTGTACTCAGCAAAAAAAAAAAAAAAAAGTTTCAAAAGTGAAAGGGGAATGAAGAGTACAGAAACCATTATAGGGGAAAGTCCCTTCAATGAATGGTACTGAGACAAGTAGATATCTATATGCAAAATAATGAAATCAGACCCCTATTTCACACTCTATAAAAATTATCTCAAAAAACACTGAAGGCTTAAGTAGCTAACACCACAAAACACTCAAGGAGAAACTCGAGGTGTAGATGTAGTGTTCATTACTTCATAGGTTAGGGAATGCTTTCTTAAATATGATGCCATGAGCACACACAAAAGAAAAGGAGGCAACTTGGACTTCATCAAAATCAGAACTTTCTGTATGTCAAAGGAAATTTCTGTATGTAAAGAAAGCAAAGGAGAAAGGTTCATATCTAGAACAGAAGTGGGGATGTTATAAATATCCAAATGACTCTTGCCAAAGAAAAGGCCCTCTACCCCTAATATATAAAGAACAGTTTCAACTCAACCACAGAAATGATAAGCAATTCAATAATAATAAAATAAAATACTAGCAAAACAAAACAAACAAAAAACCTGCAGAAGGCTGGGAGATAGTTCAGCATTAGAACAAAGAATTTGCATTCCTGAGGTTCTAGAGGCCCCAGAGTCAATCTCCAGCACTGCCATCGGTCACTGCTGAGTGGTCCTCTGGTCTTTAGAGCATTCTTTATTTATCATAAAAATAAATACACAATTTTTAAAGTATAAATAAGTGACCAGTCGTACAGGAAAAATACTCCACATTATTACTATTAGAGACATATACACCAAAGCCACAATGAAATGTCCCTTCACACTCACTAGAATGGCTATAGTAAATTTTTTCACTGAAAAAAACATAACATGCTGGCAAAGATATAAAGTAATTAGAAAGCTAGTCCTTTGCCAGTGGGAATGTAAAAGGGACCCACCTCTGTGGAAATCAATTTGGCAGTTCCTCAAAATGTTAAATATAGTGCTATCATATGACCCTGCAATTCCACTCTCATATCTGTACATTCACATACACACACTTATGAACATATGTTCACACACAAACTTATATACAAATGTTCATGGGAGCACTATTCATAATGGTCAACAAACAGAAACAACAATATCCGTCAGTGGATGACTGAATCAACAAATCATGCTTTATCTATACAAAATAATGTTGCTCAGCCACAAGAAGAAATGAAGTTCTCTCACTGATTACAACATGGATGGTCCTTGAAAACATTATGATAAATCTAAAAACAGATCACAGCACAATTCCATGTAGATGATATTCCCAAAATAGGGAACTCCAGATGGTTGCCAGAATCTTCAGGAAGGGAAACTGGAGGGTGACAGCTTAATGGATATAGGAGGGAGTTGAGGAAAATGTTGTGAAGTTAGATAGTGGTGATGGCTGCACAACATTGTATATATGCCCCCAAACTCTCAACTATCACCTTTTAACTTGATTTAAGTGGCAGAATTTTTCTCATTAAAAATTAAAAAGTTGAGGGTGGGCAGCAGTGCACCTACCTGGTTAAGGGTACATATTACCGAGCTCAAGGGCTTGGGTTCAAGCCCCTGCTCTCCACCTGCAGGGGGGGACACTTCATATGAAGTAGGTCTGCAGGTGTCTATCTTTCTTTTTAAAAAATTTTTTCTTTATAAAAAGGAAACATTGACAAAAACCATAGGATAAGAGAGGTACAACTTCCTACAATTCCCACCACCAGACCTACGTATACCAACCCTTTCCCTGATAGCTTTCCTACTCTTTAACCTTCTAAGAGCATGGACCCAAAGTCATTGTGGGATGCAGAGGGTGGAAGGTCTGGCTTCTGTAATTGCTTCCCCCACTGAACATGGGCATTGACAGGTCGATCCATACTCCCAGCCTGCCTCTCTCTTTCCCTAGGGGGAAAGGGCTCTGGGGAAGCAGAGCTCCAAGGCACATTGGTGGGGTTGTCAGTCCAGGGAAGTCTGGTCGCATCCTGCTAGCATCTGGAACCTGGTGGCTGAAAAGAGAATTAATATACAAAGTCAAACAAACTGTTGGACAATCATAGACCTAAAGGCTGGAATAGTGCAGGTGAAGCGTTGGGGGGGGGGGGGGGGTCCTCCATTTTGTAGATAGCTAGTAGGCATATTTTAGTTATATTTCAAAGGGCCTGTAGCTATACTAGTGTTTTGTTTGTTTGTTATTTTGTTTGCCTGAGCCTGAAATCTGATATACAGGTGAATCCTAATTATTATATCTGGGTAGATGATGTCATGGCTGGGAAAAGGACCAGAAAGCTGGATCAGGGAAGAGAGTAGCTCCCTCATATGGGAAAGGGGTATAAATATTACTGTAAACCCCATCAATTTGATGTGATCTGGGGCCCATAATTAGCTTAGGAGCCTGTGTGACCTCTATAGCCCTCTAGATCTGAGCTCACATTCTGTGGTCATGAGTAGGAACATCCCATGCTGCCCCAGTATCGACCCATCTTCCTCAGGTGTAGCATAGAGTATGTTGTCCATCCTCCCTTCGGAGGATGGAACATTCTCTACCATTGTTGATCCAAGGTGTCAGGGTTATCTCCCCGTTCTCCTCTCTCAATTCCTCTCTGTCGTATCTAGTAGATTAGAAAGAGGGGAAAAAAAGAAAGAAAGGAAGAAAGAAAATGGCCACCAGGAGCAGTGGATCCGTAGAGGTGAATTCGTAGTGCCAGCACTGAGCCCCAGCAATAACCCTGGTGGCAACTTAAAAAAAAATTAAATTAAAACAATGAAGAAGAGTCCAAGTTTTGGTTCTGTCATTGTGTGCAAGGCTTACAACCTTTGTAAAATGATCTAACCAGACAATAAAAAAATAATTAAAAGCAGTGAGTGCACCTGGATTGGATTCCAAACCACAAACAAAATAGACTCCCTCTCACACACATGAGAATGTCCTTCATCAACAAACCAGGAAATGACAGGTGTTGGAGGAGGTTGTGGAGAAAAAGGAACTCTGCTACATTGCCGGTGGGAGTGCAAATTGGGGCAGCCCCTTTGGAAGACTATGGATAATCCTTAAACAATAAACACGAAATTACCTTATGATCCAGCAATACCACTCTCTGGCAGTTATCAGAAGGACATTCAAACACTAATCTGAAGGGATTTATGCACCCTTATGCTCAAAGCTGCATTATTCACAATAGCCAAAGAGAGGAAGCATCCTAAATGCCCATCAGCAGATGACTGGCTAAAGAAGCCATGAGCTATATATTCCATGGAAGACTGCTCTGCAATCAAACAACTGCAACAAAGATGATAGTGTGTCCTCTGGGACAAAAATGGATGGAAATGAAAGAGATAATGCAAAAGAAGAGATGAAAGATAACTACCAGGTGATTTCACTCATATGTGAAATCTAGAGAACTGATGTACATGAACTTTCAAAAAAAAAAATAAAACAGAATCAAGCAAACTATTTTTAAGACTCATGAGAACTATTGTGGTTATCTTTGGGAGGTGGGAGGGCTGGGACCCAGAACTTTGGTGGTCTGTGTGGTGTGGAACTCTACGTTGTAATCTCACAGTCTCATAACCTATAAATCATTAAAAATGGGAGGGAAACTTTACTAAGGAAACTGGAGACGTGAATAAGAACTGTATAAAAACAAGAGTACTGTAATAAGACTACATCTTATGTTTTTATAAGGACGCTTCAACCACATACATAAGGGGAAGCTCTGGTCATTAGGAAATAGACCACAGGTCGTCTGGGAAGTGGCACAGTGGAAAAGCACAGGGCTTCTAGGTATGATATGAGTTTAATGTCTGGCACTGCATGCACTAGAGTGATACTCTGGTTTTCTCTGTCTCTATACTTTTCTCATTAAAAAATATGTATATTAAAATGTAAACAAGAAAATACAACCTAAATATCAATAAGGGGCATCATGCCTACAACTAACTTTCAAACACACAAATATTATATATAAATTTATACATAAGTATTTATATTACCTACATATGCATACATGTCTATCTATAAATTGAAGTCAGAAAAAAATCATGATATATTTTTCCATGTATTTTTATGCTGAAATGAGTCCTGACTTTTCCAACAACCTAACAGAGAGAGATGTGTTTTCCAATGAAATGGTAAAGCAGGTAAGTCAATATAAGAATGGGAAGGCCATAGGGAAGTCTGTATAGGAACTCTGTATCACCGTCCTAACTTTTCTATAGGTGTGAAATTATGTTTTAAATAAGGTTTTATTTATTAAATTGATTTTAGTAAATGAAGCTTTAAAAGAAAAACAGATGCACAGCCAAATAAGTAAAGGGACCCTCAGCAGGAGCCTAGGACCTGGGAGAAACATGTGGCTCTGTCTATCTGTGTAGAAGGAAATCAGAGCAAAATGGAGGGAACAGAGTGTTCAAGACAGGGGACTCATGTAAGCCTGGCCTTGTATGCCTCTGAAATGATGCTGTGGTTACACATCCTGGAGTTCAGGGGCAGGATCCTGTGAGCTGCAGTGGGTCCAGTGTAGGCCCAGTACTGGACACATGGTTAAGAGCTCATAAAGAAGGAAGGTTAATGTGACAACTACACAGCACTTCTACACACACCTTGCACTGTCTTAAGGATTTCAGAAGTAGTAGTTAATCTAATCCTAATAAAAATAATTTTAAGAGGAAAAAAAGGTTATTATCAATATCTGCATTTTATGATGAGAAAACTGTGGCACACAGAAGCTAGTAACTTGTCCTAGGTCATAGAGATTGTAAGAGATGAATCCTGGGCATCAGGCAGTAGCGCAGCGGGTTAAGCACACATGGCTTGAAGTGCAAGGACTGGTCTAAGGATCCTGGTTTGAGCCCCCGGCTCCTCACCTGCAGGGGAGTCACTTCACAGGCAGTGAATCAGGTCTACAGGTATCTATCTTTCTCTCCCCTTCTCTCTCCATTTCTTTTTGTCCTATCCAACAACAACGACATCAATAACAACAGCAATAATAACTATAACAACAATAAAAAAACAGCAGGGGCAACAAAAGGGAAATAAATAAATAAATATTGGGGAAAAAAAAGAGGTGAATCTTGGAGGAGGGACAGTCAAGTGGCACGCCTGGTAGAGTACATATGTTACCATGCATAAGGGACCCTGGTTCAAGCCCTAGGTCCCCACCTGCAGGGGGAGACTTCATGAGAGGTCGAGCAGTGCTGCAGATATCTCTGTCTCTCCCTCGCTCTTTTACTCCCTTTGTTTTTCTCTGTTTCTATCTGAAAGAAAAAAATGGCCACAAGGAATAGGGGAGTTATCGTACAGGCACGACGCCCCAGTAATAACTGGTGGCAAAAGGAAAGGAGAAAGAAAAAAGAAAAGGAAAAAAACAAAAACAAACTAACAAAAAAACAGAGCCTTAATTTCAGCCCAGAGTTAGGGTTCAGGAAATAGCTCAACCAGGTACCAACTCTTCTCTAAGTGATCCTTCAGTCCTAAGGTCCTTGGTTTTATTGATATGAAGAAGTCTGGAGTCAGAATTACACAGTATGACTAATGCATTGTTCAACATTACATCATTAAAACTATTGATGAGGAAAAAAAAAAGAAACCCTGGCTAGTGCAGAAGGACATTATTCAAAGACCTGCTGTGGTTAGATGTAGTTTTGCTTAAAGTCACAGTTTCCAAGAATCCATGAGCAGTTTTAAGGGAGACTTTAGGGTATTGAGTTGGCTGTCTCAGTCTCTCAAATCCTTTGGTTCAGAACCTGGCATCAATAGTAGTCTCTGAGCTCTCACTTCTTTGTCCAGAGGACTTGGTGAGGAGTGTGGCAGCCATGACACTTCTCTAAGTGACCCTTATATCACAAAGTGGTGCTAAGTGATCAAGGGGCACCTGCCCAAGAGGGTGAAGGAAGACCCTTATCACCCAATTTGGTTAGGATAGAATAAGGGTTGGGAATAGCTGGGCTGGACTGACCTGAACTGGCTGGGTGTTATAGTCTGGTGAAGCTATGAAATTGATCTCTCGGGGGCTGGATAGTGGTACACCTGGTTGACCACATATGTTACAATGCACAAGGACCCAGGTTTGAGGCCCTGATCTCCACCTCTAGGGGGAAAGCTATGCAAGTGGTAAAGCAGTGCTGCAGGTGTCTCTCTTCCTCTCTATCACCCCCTTTCCTCTCAATTCCTGTCCCTACCCAACAAGTAAATAAAAAAATTATAGTAAAATAAAAATAAAATTGGAGCTCTCATGATTGAAATTAGCCCCTTGACAAAATCAGCCTGAGAAATCTCCCTTTTCCCCTTGAGAAGTCAGTATCTGAAGCCCAGAGGGTCTTCTCCCAGAACCTGTCCATGCTGGTACTCTGACCTTAGGCTTTCAACCACTAGAACTGTAAGTGATAAATGTTTGCTGTTTATAAGCCACCTGGTCTATGGTGTTTTTGTTATAGCAACCCAGGTGGACTAAGACAGTAGGCCAGACTGCCTTGGGCTGGGCTGGCTGGGATGAATAGCAGGGCTTATAGTAACAGCAGGGATGTTTTACAAGCACTGGCTTGGTGGTGGGCTTCAGTTTTTGTTTTTTTTATTGTTGTTGTATTTATTGATGTTGTCATTGTTGGATACGGCAGAGAGAAATGGAGAGGAGAAGACAGAGAAGGGGAGAGAAAGACACCTGCAGACCTGTTTCACTGTCTGTGAAGTGACTCCCCTGCAGGTGGGGAGTTGGGGGCTCAAACCGGGATCCTTACACCGGTCCCTGAGCTTTGCACCAGGTGCGCTTAACCCACTGTGCTACCACCTGACTCCCGGTTGGCTTCAGTTTTACCCATATTGTCACATTAGATAAATCTTTTAACAATGCTTGTTATGCCCATTTTGCAACCAAGGAAATGGAGACCCAGGGAAGTTATCTTGCTCCGGGTCACCTGGTACACAAGAGGCTATGTGGGGGACCCCTTCTCCCCAGCCACTTGATCACTTCCCCTACTCTGCCCACTAGCTGGTTGAGCTGCTCACCACCAGTTAACAGATTGCCTTATGGGAGGGAAGTCACGGTGTCAGAGCTCCTGACCTCAGCCCAGGGCTCTCCATTGATGTCTACAAGGAAGCTGGCGAGGCCTGAGAGTGACACAGAAGCTAGTAGACCCTGCAGGGGTGACACCCTCTCTCCAGCATGGTTGTCAGAAGGGCAAGGCGGAGCACGGGAGTCCTGCTCAGGTGCTCATTGAGTTAACAGCCAAGGGGCTGGCCAGGTCCTACCCCTAATCAGCCACCTCCATGCCTGCTCTCAATGGCTCCTCGCGCCCTCTGGTGCAGAACAAAATGGAAACCTCATTAGCCCTATTAAGCACTCATTTTAGCCCTATGGTTCTGGGGAGCAAGTGAGTGCTTGGAACGCACAGGGGTTTATTACGTGTTCAGAAATAACACTTATGTAGACAAAAGACGCATGCAGCCTGGGGAGGAGACTGGAAGGTTTTAGGGGCCTGCCTGGCCCTCCCTGACCTGGCTAGCCTGCCTCCCTCTCAACTCTAAGCTTTGGCCTGGGACATTGCCCCAGCAAAAAAAAAAAAAACTTTTCTACTCTCTCTCCTTGCTGCCCCATGCCTTTCCTTGACCTTTAACTGACCTTGAAACCTCTAACCAACATGTCAGTCATGGCAGTGAAGGACAGGGGGCTTGATCCCCCTTCACCCCCATTACGGGCTAGCTGTGCTACTGCAGGTGCATTCAGCCTCACGAGTTCTGGGCATCCCCAGACCTCAATCTGCTCATGTTCACTCCATGGAGAAAACATAATCCCATCACTTCTTTCACCTGCAGGGATAATGTGTGCTCTCTCCAAATATAGCCCAGATAGCCAGTGCTGCCAACCTGGTATTTTCCTAATATTTTTACTGTTATTTCACTTAAAAAAAAAAGTGTGGTCCGGGAGTTGGCCCAGTGGATAAAGCATTGGATTCTCAACCATGAGGTCCTGAGTTCTATCCCTGGCAGCACATGTACCAGAGTGATGTCTGGTTCTTTCTCTCTCTCTGCCTTTCTCATGAATAAATAAATTCTTTTTTTTAAAAAAAGAGGAAATATATATATTTTTAAGATTTATTCAGTTTTTGTTTGCCACCAGAGTTCTCACTAGGACTTCACATCTGCATGATTCCACTACCCCCAACAAACCCTTTTTTTTAAAACAGGGTAAGAGACAGGAGAGAGGAATAGAGAGGAAAGACACCACAGCAACACTTCATTGTTCATGAAGCTTCCACTTTGTATGGTATCTTCATGTGGTGACCAGGGACTCAAACCCAGATCCTGGTGCATGGTAAACTATATGCTCTACTACACTGGACGTCTCCTGGCCCCCCAAATTTATTTATTATCGGACAGACAGAAAGAGACCGGAACTCTCTTTAGCGCTAACATAAGGTGGTGCCAGAGACTGAACCCACAGCCTCCAGGGCCGAAAGTTAGTGATCTAGTGAGTGGCCATGTTAGCAATTGTAAACTTCCCACCTGACCCTGTGGTTATATGTCCACAAAACTAGTGAGTTTTAAATACATGATTCAGGTTCATTCCCAGTCCCCACCGCACTGAAAGAAGCTTCAGTCCTATGGTCTCCTACACACACACACACACACACACACACACACACACACACACACACACACACATACACACACACACACACACACACACACCTCTGCCTCTATCTACAAAATAAAATGAAAATAAAAGCAAATAAAGGTGGGTGCTCTTATAATTGCTGCATTCCCAAAGAGGAAACTGAGGCCCAGGCAATTTCAGTCACTTGCTTCAGGTTAAGCAGCTGATGTCATAGAGGTGAAATAAGAACTAAAGGTTTAACTTTAACTTTAATTAAAAGGTCCTTTTAATTACATCACTATTTCCCTCCCTATTCTCTCTTCTGCCTAGCAATTTAGTGACCCATGCCAACAGATCTCATCTATAACATTATTTCTATGGGCCCATAGCATTCCATCATAATGAGCAGCATAATTTGCTTACCTGATCCTGTTATTAGTATATGTCCAATTGTCCAACTGTATTTTTTCAAATGGTTAGCCAATTATCCCAGCACTATTTATTACATAATTCATGTTTTTCCTACTGGTTTGGAATGCCAGCTTTATCATGCAATAGTTACGTACACTTGAGTTATTTTCTTATGTGGACTCATTTGCTCCTAGATTCTTGGAAGTACATGAAGATAGTCTATTTTATTTTCATTCGTTCATTCACTCATTCATTTATTCACTCACTCAACAAATAAGATATTGAGTAGTTCTTTGGACCAGCCACTGGTCTAGAAACAGACTCAACAGTGGACAGTGCACAACATCACCCCCCTGGCATGTGTATATTAATATCTGACCTTGGAAACTGCTCCCACCATGATCAATTTTATTTATTAAGTTGTTCCTAGGCATTCTCATCTATTTATAACTCCCAATGAACTGATGTTGGCAAGTA
The DNA here is from genome assembly GCF_950295315.1 of Erinaceus europaeus. Classification (NCBI taxonomy): domain Eukaryota; kingdom Metazoa; phylum Chordata; class Mammalia; order Eulipotyphla; family Erinaceidae; genus Erinaceus; species Erinaceus europaeus. The sequence goes on along the minus strand of NC_080171.1, from coordinate 98,066,250 downwards.
AGAAGATACTTTTGAGATTTAATTGGAATCAAATTAAATGTATGGCTTAATCTTAATGGAATTGACAATTTTAATTTTCTTTTCCATGACCACAGCAGGCATTTCCACATAGTCAATTCTAATTTTTATGCTAAGTTTAGTCTCACACGTTTTATTGCTAAGTTTGTTGTTACGTATTTTATATTTTTGTTGCTGTTGTGAATGTCATATTTTTTTCCATCATATATTCTAGATGATTAATGCTGGTACATAGGAAAGGTATTGATTGTTGACTATTTCTTTTAAGTCAGCATCTTACTGATTAATTGTAATAGTTTCCAGTTGATCTTTGGGATTTCCTAAGTAAATAAGAATATAATATGTGAAAAATAATTTTATCCCTTTTAATTTTACCACTTTGTTGTTTTTCCTATATTTTTTAAATATTCATTTATGTGTTGGATATATAGAGTGATAAATCAAGAGGGGTGGGGGAGATGGAGAAGGGCAGACATGGAGACACCTGCAACATTGCTTCACCACTTGCAAAGCTTCTCCCTTCAAGTGGGGACTGGGGTATGAAGTTGGGTTCTTGTGCATTGTAACTTGTGCGCTCAGTCAGATGTGCCACTGTCTAGCCCCTCCTGTGTGTTCTTAGACATGGACCAATGCAGGATCTCCATGATGTGATAATAAGTGTTAAACAGAAGAAATAACCCTTTGCAAATTTTGTAGAATCTGTCAATTCCCATGGTGTAAATACTTTCACCCTGGCCAATTTCAAGGTACCAGTACAATATCACTGAACACATTGGGAAGACATATACCCTACACTTGATGCCATAACAAACTCATGCCCACAAGTTCAAATGACTTCACATCAGTTCTGGTTTTTCTTCTTCTTGTTGTTTTTTTAAATATTTTTAAAATATTTATTTATTTATTCTCTTTTGTTGCCCTTGTTTTATTGTTGTAGTTATTGTTGTCATCATTCTTGGATAAGACAGAGAGAAATGGAGAGAGGAGTGGAAGACAGAGATGGGGAGAGATAGACACCCGCAGACCTGCTTCACCACTTGTGAAGCGACTTCCCTGCAGGTTGGGAGCTGGGGACTCGAACCAGTATCCTTAAGCTGGTCCTTGCGCTTTGTGCCACCTGTGCTTAACCCACTGCTACTGCCTGACTCCCATTTGTTTTGTTTTTATTGATTCTTCTAACCTCCACCCTTGCCAACTTTACTAAAACCACCCACTTCATCATCCCCTCCCCCCCACTTTGTCCCTTTGAAAGTACTCACTAATCTCCATCAGCATCTGTCATTGCCCCCTTTCTTCCTGGTTGATGGGGGAGACTGGTATTTTTCTTTTGCTGAAACCAATCCCACACCAGCACCAGAGCTCCAGCTCCTGCCACCTCCAGGATTCAGATACCTGATGGCCACCATTTCTTCCCTCTTAGCTGGAACTTTCTCATCAACATTTAAACCCCTTCTTTCTGTGACTGGGGAAATGGCTTAACTGGTAGCATATCTGAATTGAATGCCTGAGGTCTCTAGTTTGATCCCCAGTGTTGCAGGTACTGGGTTGCTCTGGATTCTCTCTTTATCTCATGTGAACCAATCTCTCTCTCTCTCTCTCTCTCTCTCTCTCTCTCTCTCTCATAATAAATAAAATAGATCTTTAAATGAAAAAAAAAGCTTCAATCCAGGAATATAACAAAAGTAATTATCTGCCTTCAAACTTTCTGTATATCTCTTTCTTTAATATTTTTGCCTCTAGTTACTAGGGCTTAGTGCCAGCACTACAAATCCACCGTTCCTGGCAGCCACTTCCCCCTTTTTTTCCCTCTCACTTTATTCAATAGGACAGAAATAAATTTAGAGGGAAGAGGGGGATAGAGAGGGAGAGAGAAAGATCAACACCTGCAGACCTGCTCCGCTGCTTGTGAAGTATCCCCCCTGCAGGCGAGGATCGGGGGCTCGAACCCAGGTCCTTGTGCATAGTACTATGTGCAATTAACCAATTGTGCCACTGCCCAACCCCACCTTTCTATATCTCTGTCAGATCTCACAGTTAATACTCCCCCTAAAGAAATGCCTACTGGGTGGGTTGGGGGGTAGAATAGGGGTTGGGAGAAGGAGGGGATAGCTCACCTGGTCGAGCACACACTTTACCATGTGCAAGGACCTGGGTTGGAGCCACCTCAGGGAGCATCATATAAAGAGGACATTTCATGGTCAGTGGAGCAATGCTGTGGCATCTCTCCTTCTCTCTACCTCTCTCTCTCCCTTTAAATCAGTAAAAAATAAAAGGGAAAAAAATTGTTAACAGAGAGTAGTGCACTAGCACAGTGACAAAGCCCCAACAAGCACCTGCAGAAAAAGGAATTATCTGCTTTGTTTTCTTTGCTCCCACTAATTTCTTGACCCACTGCCATCAGCTTCTTCTCCCACATCTTCCTGGGAATGACACTCATTGAAATCACCAATGATGCTGTTGAATCCAGCAGCCTCTTCTTAGCCCCCACCTTCCTGACTTCTCAAAAGTCTTTGACTCTAATTTGTGCTCCTTGGCTGGTTCCTTGTTCAGTCTCCTGGAAACCCAGGGCACTCCAGTTGGAGTTCATTCCCCCGAGACCCACACTCTTTCCTCCTTAATGATAATGTCCACCTCTACCATTTGGAATCTCAGGTCTCTCCAGATCCTAACCAAAATTTTTTGAGAATGGACCTAAATGGATCTCTCCAGAAACCCCATTTTTCCACCCATATAAGAGGAGTACTAGTATCAGCACCTTAGAGGCTATTGGTAGGAATCGGTGTCATGATGGGAATTAAGGCTCCTAGCAATGTGTTTGAGAGACCAAAAGGACCCCTTGCCTGGTATCTGCATCATTATCATTGGTTGCCCACACAAAAGAGGTCCCAGAGCAGCCTGGGTGGTAGCACATTCAGTTGGGCACACATTACCATGCACAAAGATCCAGGCTCAAGTCCCCACTCCCCACTTGCAGGGGTGAAGCTTCACAGGTGATGAAGCAGGACTGCAGAGGTCTCTCTTCCTCTCCTCTTTACCTCCCTCTCCCCTCTCAATTTCTTTCTGTTCCACCAAGTGAAAATAAAATAATAATAATAAAGTAAAAAGGAAAAAATGGCCATAGGGAGTGGTGGATTCATTGTGCAGGCATTGAGCCCTGGCAATACCCTGGGAAGGGGAGGTAAAAGAAAAGAAGAAATTAAAAGAGAAAGAGAGAGAGAGAGAAATAAAGGAAGAAAAGAAAAAGAAAAAAGAAGAAGAAGAAAAAAGAAAAGAGGCCCCAGGAATAGACAGAAAAGCAGGCAGGAGCCCAGAGGTTCACGGACCCAACTGAAACCACCCCTTTCTGTGCAGTGGAGGGAGGGAAGACTTCCTTTGCTCGTGAGCACAAGGGTGAAAAGCTTCCTCCTCAGCACAGCACAGTGGGAACTCTGTGCCCCCTACCCTCTGCCACTGAGGCCTATATTAAGCATATTAAATGTCAGTGTAGACGCTTTAACTGCTAATGTGCGGGTGAGAGACAAGTGGAATGCAGGTGTTTTGGAAGGAAGGGAAAAGTCAAGAGTCGAGGGAAAAAAAAAAGCAAGGAAGCATCAGAGAGAGAAAGACAAAAGGTAGGAGAAAGGAAAGAGCTAGATTACATTAATTAATATTTGTGGTGGGAGGATGTAGAAGGCTTTGAAAGACCAACTGAGGGTTCTGAACAGTCCAGGCAAACTCAGGGACCTGGGGGCAGCCTAGCCCCTCACCCCCAAGCCCATCCCCAAGGGTCAGACAGAAACAGCCTCAAGTCTCAGCTTCTAACCCCTGCAAAGGTCTCCACTTGAAGACTGGACAGGTTGATGCAGGAGTCTCTCAAGAAGCAGACTGCCACAGCAGCTGTCAAGCCCTGTTGCTAAGGGAACCGCCTGGGGAAAAACCTTACAGAGCTGATGTCACCCCACCTCCTGGCAGTTGTAGGGTGCTTGGGGAGGGGGTGCAAGGCTTGATCTCCTCCTATTTTGCTATCTCCCCAGCCAGGCTTTGCTCCCTGGGGGCCAGAGAGCCTGCCTTCTCTAACTGTGCCCAGCTAAGGCTACTCAACAGCAGGACAGACTGTGTGGATGACAGACACACAGCAACCACCAGAGAAGGAGACCCTGGAGGGAAATTTCTAGAAGAAAATGGTAAGTCTGGCTAGTCCAAGCCTCCTTACAGGTCAGAAGCACCACCCCCCAGCCCACCAGCTCACCAACCCACAGAAGAGCAGGTGTGATTCACACAAGGGTTGAAGTGACTCAGAAAGGGATCTCAGTCAAATCAAGATGAACTTTTCCATTAAATGGGGAGTGGGGGTGGCAATGTCAAAATGTGACAGGACTCTTGGAGGCCCAAGAGCTTACAGCTACACTGGGTCTTTTCCATCCCATTTTCTTGCCCAGAGTCATAGACCAAGCCAGACTCCCCACTCTGGGATGCAGGGAAAGAAGAGCTGTCCCTTTTTTTTTTTTCTTTTCCCTGCAACACATCCACCAAAGGGGCCAAAGCTGTCACAAATTTGGCTCACTAAAACCTTGCTGGGTGACCTGGGGCAACTTGTTTTCCTTTCTTCTGACCCCCCCCCCCCCATACCTTTTTTCAAAGTATGGTAGAAACAGAGAAAAGGGACAAGAAATGGAGGGACACACCGGCAACAATGCTCTGCCACTTGTGAAGCTTTCCCCCTGCAGGTGGGGACTAGAGGCTCGAACCTGGGTCCTCATACACGGTAATGTGTGCACTTTACTGGCAGCGCTGCTACTGCTCAAACCCCAGGCAACTTCCCTTCTTTTTCTAACTCAGTCTCCTCATCCCAGAAGTAGCTACATAGATCCCTTCACTCCCAAGAATTTTGTGACATCACACACTGGAAGGGACTGGTATGGTTCCTGGGACCTGGTGGGTGCCAGCAAATGTGTCCTCTTCCTTCATTCCAGGAGACTGTGCTCCTGGGGGAGGTGGGCCTATGGATGGGGCTCTGACTGCTTCTTACTGTGCAGGAAAATACTGGGGATGCAGTTCGGAGTCTGTTCCACTCCAGCTTCCTCCCTGCCATTTACCCTGCCCCTCTGGAGCCCTCCTGCTGAGAACTCACAAGCACCCCAGGTCTTAAGGATAGTTAAGTAGCAAACTATGTGTTCATAATAAAATTTGCCTGCTTCTCACAGACATCCAATTTGCTTACCATCCAAAGAGAAAAATCGGGTGCCTGCTTCCAAAATTGTTTTAATCTCTGCCACGGAATGCTTCTGGCAGGGTTTTTTCAACTGGAAAATAGGAAATGAGTTAGAAACAATGGAGGAATGTGAATAATCTCACTTAAGATGTTTGATCTTGAGATGAGATAAAGTTGAAATCGATTTCCCTGTTCACAGCCAGATAGCAGCAGGCAGGAGGGGAGATGGCCGGGGATGGTGGGACATTCAAGCCTGAAGGGGCCCCAGATTGTAGAGGAAGCTTCAATAACAGTGAAACAGTGTTTCAGGTGTCTCTTTGTCTCTCTCCTTCTACCTCCACCTTCCCTCTCAATTTCAAATAAATAGATAAATAAATAATATTACTTTAAACAAAAAGGTTGGCACTATCAAAGCATTTGTGGAATCTCCATGTGCCAAGATGTAAGCTGAGCACAGAGCTCACACCAGTATCCGTTTAACAGATCTTTGTTGGGTACCTTCCACCTGACCTATCCACTGGATTTCTAGGTTCTAATAAAACTCATCTCCTCTCCCTGGGGGAACTCACAGGAGTTGTCTGCAACCAGGACTGAGAGTGAGGAGCCAATATTATGGAGGCTATGCTTTGTTCAAGCACAGGCTCACAGACTGCACATATGACAACCTTAGGGATCTGGGCTTCTTGTGGCCCCTTTCCAGAGGGGAGAGTGGGCTCAGAGAATTGAGTGTCAATTCATTCAAAAAGGGATCATCCAGATGCAATATGTGACTTGGCAGTTTGTACCCTTAACTCCAGGGGGATAGCCTGCCCAGCCAGGTTGTACGGGCAGGGGTGGGCTGGGAGGGTGCAAAAGGCAGATCTCAGGGAAGCTGCTCCTGAGAATTAGGGAGAACCAGCTGTCTCCCCCTAATTCAGATGGAATAATGACCTTGGCCTTAAGTCTGGGAAAGGACATACTCTCAAAGCCAACCCAATCAGGTGCAAGCTACCTACAACCTGGTACTCAAAACACACTCAGCAACCTACCATGTGAACCCAGATAGGCACCCACATCTGTAAATGCATACTCAAGAAGCACCCAGACACACTTGTGTCCCTGTGGGTATGTGTGTAAGTACACATGCGATCTAAGAAACTTACAGCTCCTGCAAGCAGGGCCCCAAATAGCCTTGCTTACTACACTGTCACCAGCACAGTTCCTGCCTCAGAGCAGAGCTTCTAGACATAACAACAAAGTTGAACTTAAATCCCATGCTTGTGTCCACGCAGAGACATATACACAGGAGATCTGTGTGCAAGGCAGCTGGTGTTGGGGGAGCAACCCCCAATAGGGGTAGACCTTCCATGCTGGTGGCACCTAGAGTATGAGCTGGGTCGTGGGGCTCATGGCCTTTTCATGGCTCCTCCATCCTGACTGGGCTCAGACTCAACCCATTCAGAGCCTCTCATCAGCCTCCCTGCCTTAAGGCTGGGGGTGGGCTGGGGTGAGCCTCAATCCCCTCCAACAGCTTCCACCAGGGCCTGCCCTCTCAGGGTCTGGCATAGGGGTTTAATGTGTTATTGATTTCCCCAAGAAGGGAAAGTGCTGCAGCCATGGGTCCAGGTAGCTTATTTTGTGCGTCGATGACATTCAGGTACTAGTGAAAAATTATACCAATTATTAAATCAGCCATTATTACTTCAAAGTGCAATCAGTTGTCACAGCGGAGAGAGCTTGCACGGCGCGTTATTAGTCGGGCTGTGTGCACAGGGAAAGTGCTGAGAGGGGAGACTTTAACCAAAGGGCAAATGCATGAAATTTACTTAGAAATAGCGATTTATCACCCTTGGGTTTCCTACTGCTCAAATCCAGGCAGACACTTGGCTGGCAGGAGACAGGCTCCACAGCCGCCCCTGCCTCCTGCAGCTCCCACCCTGACAGGAAATGAAAAATTGAGAAGTCGTTGTAACAGCTTAAAGATGCATTATCCTTTTTGATGTGCAATTTGAGCTTCATATCCAAAGGCAGATGAAATCACCAGCACCCACGCCAGGCGGAGTGAAGAGAACCTCCTCTCTAAGTTCCTGCAGGGGTGGGGTGGGGCACGCAGCTCAGCCTGACCCCACCTCTGCCTCTCCAAGCCTGAAGGGTTGGGGTGGGGGGGTTGTTGGGAGGAGTAAGACAGGATTGGGGTGGGGGGGGAGGGAGAGAGAGAGAGGTACAGAGAGAGGCATCTCAGGGTGGGTTGGGTGGATAAAGGGAGGAAGGCTACAGACTAAAGAGAGAAAGAGCAAGCGGGGAAGAGGAAGATGCAAATGAATGAAAGGGAAGAAGAGCAAGAAGTAAAGAGGAGGCAAACATGAGATAAGGTGAGAGACAAACACAGTGAGGGAGGACAGAAATGGCCAACAGAAAGCAAGTGTAAGCCAGCATTACTCACACTAGGGCAGATGTGTAAGCATGTGTGAGTGGGTGAAGTGTTTGTGAATGTAAGGCTGTGAGTTTGAGTGTGGGGTGACAACAGGGTACCTAGTTCAGATACATGCAACAGGAAGTAGAAATAGAATTTTTTTTTTTAGAATAAATTTTCCATTCTCCCCTCATATACAGGACAGGGAGGCCCAGAATCCTCACCCTTCCAACATTTGCCACCCCCACCCCCAAGGTATGATGTCATGCCTGGTGTGGCCCACTCCCCCTGGACTGCTCCAGACCCTGGGTCACCCTCAGCTGTGTGTAGCCTGGCACGCTCACCAACTGCCCATGAAGGCAAAGGAGCACAGATCAGAGGTTCAGAAAGTGAAAGGAGAGAGACTCATGCCCTCACTGCTGTGTGACCTGAGACAAGTGACCGCATCTCTCTGATACTTTTAATATTCTCTTCCTTTCTTTTCTCATCTTTTTGCATTTGCCCCACCAGCGTTTTGCTTGAACTTCCTACCTGCATGTTCCCACCTCACTCAGCAGACTTTTAATCTTTTTTTCCAGATAAAGGATGAGAGTAAGAAAGGGAGAGGAGAGACCGACAGAAAAATAGAGACACTATAACACCATTTCATGCTTGTGAAGTTTCCTTTTGTGTAGTTCTCCTGTGATGGCTGGGAGTTTGAACCTGGTCTTCAAGAAACGTGAAGTTTGTGCTCTACCAGGTGACTTACCTCCCGGTCCCTAATATTCTTTCCTTATTTGGCAGATGAGCTCAGAGATTCAAGAGCTGAGATCCTGCGTGGTCACTGCACCGGGAAGGATGAGCCCAGTGTGATATCTCAGTTTTAGCCAACCTCAGAGGAGCTGGCTGCAAGGTGGCTGTGGCTCATAGGGATCCCAAGGTAGAACCCTGTGCCTCCCTTTGCCAGGACCTCATGACTCAAGCCCTTAGACCACTCACCAGACTGTGGTTCTGTGGTTTAAGCCAGTGCTGCTCACGCACAATGGAGGCCAGGTCTGGGTTCACAAGTGGGTGACACATACAAGTCCATCCAAGACGACAGGCAGGACGATTCCCTCAAGGCCATAAAAGAGAGCTCTGCTCTAGCCTGACACCTCTGGAGAGCGACCACCTGAGAGTGAACAATATGACCAGAGATTTTTGTTGTTGTTATTCTTTTTCCCATGGCTCAAATATTGGTTGAATGAATAAATCATCTGTCACTCTCAAGTTGAATGGCCTCGGACCTGATACTTCACCTCTCCACCCCTTTTCTTTATCACTAGCGAGTGTTCCTGCTTCAGAGACCACGTGGGGCCCGGAAGAGATTAGATCTGTCATCTGATGCAACAGAGAGAAGACAGTGACAATTTGTATCATCAACAGGAAAGGGGAAAGGCAAGAAGGATGTATGTTAAGGTTGATTATTTCTGGTGATGAGGTTAAGGGAAACTTCTATTTTTCTTCATGTTCCCTCTTTTTTTTTTTTTTAATTTGTCAAGTCCCATCTCACCTTTTGGAATGAGGAAAAGTCATAAATTTTCTCTAAAATAAATAAGAAACTACATTAAAACATTCTCAGAGAGACTGAGTGGACAGTCAATGAGCCTGTGGTGTCCATACACACCCTGCTAGTCTGGGGCTGAGTTTGTATCCCAACAGGCTTAGTGTTGGCCTTTTATGTCTAGGAACAAAGTGAGGCCCCTCAATTCCTGACCCCATTTGCTCCAGTGGTTGGGGTAGGGTCCCCTGGGTTGAGTGCCCATTAGTTTCCTCCATTAGAGCTCATGTCTCTGACCAGTGAGCTCACAAGGCCTCCAAAGACAAGTTCAAGGTCCTTTCTGGACACACGGACATCCACACAGTACAGAATGCCAAGAATCCCCTGCTTTCCCAGGACATTGGAAGATTATTGCCAAAGAAGCCCTGCTGTGCCCATGACCACCTTGGCACCATTGTACCCACCTTTCTGGCTCTCCCAAGCTCCACAAACTCTTAGCACAAACCTACAAGACAATACTGTCATCCCATTTTAGAGATGAAAAAGCTGAGGCTAGGCAGGTGGATATGCTTTGCTCTAAGCACATCAGAGGAGAGGTAGGATTCACTTCAGCCTGCTGGACTCAGGCCCATGCCCTCTTCATGACACCATCTCTTTGGGAATAGATGGCAGAGAGAATGCAGAACTAATCAACTCCTCTATCAATTCTCACTTCTCTATCAGGGAGGTCAATCTCCCCATTAGGAAGGGGCGGGTGGGCAGCATTAGAAGGAATGATGGCCTAGCTCAGTGAAGCTTCAGGAGCACAGGGATGCTGCCCTGTCTGAGCTCAGTTCCCCTGACCCAAAGAAGAGGGACCAAGGTCCTGGACCAGGAACAGGTTGTGCTGCATCCTGGAGGTGCATCTGCCTGGTTATCTCCTGTGCCAAGCAGAGTGCACGACGCTAGGCTTCCCCCAGGGGAGGTCAAAATGCCCAAAGACCAGCCAAGGGAGAAAGCTGTCCTCATGTATCCATTTATTTATTTATTTATTAGTTTTTTAGTTTTTTTTAATTATCTTTGTGTATATGCATTGGATAGATACAGCCAGAAATCAAGAGGGAAAGGGGAGATAGAGAGGGAGAAAGACAGATCTGCCACCCTGCTTAGTGCCTGCAAAGCTTTGCCCCTGAAGGTGGAGCTGGGGCCATGAACCCCGGTCCTAGCACACTGTAGCATGTGCACTCAACCAGGTGCGCCACCACCTGGCCCCTTTTCATGTTTTTTATCAGTGAACTGGGTGACTGGCAGGTCACTCACTACACCAATAAGCTAAGATTCAGACCATGAACTAATTCAGCTTTAAAGTCCTCATAGAACCAGGGAGAAAGTGGCATCAGTAGCATAACAGATTACTTATTTAATTATTTTATTATTGATTGGATAAAGACTGAAAGAAATTGAGGGGGTGGGAATAAAGAGGAAGAAAGAAAGAGAGAGACATCTGAAGCACTGTTTTGCCATAGTGAGGATTTCCTCTTGCAGATGGGAACTAAGGGCTTGAACCTGGGTCTTACTAAGTCCTTGTACATGGTAGCATGTGCACTCACCAGGTGTGTCACCATGTGGTCCTTCAAGTAATTCAAATATTCAGTGTCATAGTAGCTTGTAGCATAACAGATTTCTGTGCCTGAGGTTTGATGGTCCCAAGTTCAATCCCTGGACAGAGACCTGGTTAAAAATACATACATAAGGGGACTGGCAGCAGTGCACTCAGCTGAGGACACATGTTACCAAGCACAGAGACTCAGGTTCAAGCTCCTATTCCCCACCCGCAGGGTAAAGTTTCATAAGCAGTGAAGCAGGGCTGAAGATGTCTTACGCTTTTTCTCCCCCTGTCTATATCTCCTCCCCTCTAAATATCTCTCTATCCTATCAAATAGAACGAGAGAGAGAGAGAAGAGGGAAAGAAGAATAAGAGAAGGAAAGGACAGAAGGGAAGAAAGGAAGGGAAGGAGGGAGGGAGGGGAGAAAAGGGAGGAAGGGAAGGAAAGAGGGGAGAAAAAGGAGGAAGGGAGGAGGGGAGAAAAGGGAAGAGGGAGGAAGGGAAGGAAGGAAGGAAAGGTGGAAGGAAAGGAAGAGAGGAAGGAAGGAAGGAAGGAAGGGAGGGAGGGAGGAAGGGAGGAAGGGAGGAAGGAAAGGAAGGAAGGAAGGAAGGAAGGGAGAAAGGGAGGGAGGGAGGGAGGGAGGAGGAGGAAGGAAGGAAGGAAGGAAGGATGGAAGGAAGGAAGGAAGGTTTTCCCCCAGGAGCAGTGCAGGCACTAAGTCCCAACAATAACACTGGTGGCAATTAAAAAAATTAATACAAACTTTTTAAATGCATACATAAAAAGTCCTCCTAGACTGGGGGTCAGGCAGTAGTGCAGCAGGTTAAGCGCATGTGGCACAAAGCACAAGGACTGGTGTAAGGATCCCAGTTCGAGCCCCCAGCTTTCCACCTGCAGGGTGGTCGCTTCATGGACAGTGAAGCAGTTCTGCAGGTGTCTATCTTTCTCTCCTTCTCTCTATCTCCCCTACTCTCTTGATTTCTCTATGTCCTATTCAACAGCATCAATGGCAACAATAACAATAATGACAACAAAATGGGGAAAAAATAGCCTCCAGGAGCAGTGGACTCATAGCACAGGCACTGAGCCTCAGTGATAACCCTGGAGGCAAAACAAACAAACAAACAAACAAACAAACAAACAAGTCCTCCTAGAAATTGATCCTTGCCTTGTCAGAAAACTTATTTGTCTTTATTATTATCCTCCTTTAGAATGGAAGCATGATGAAGACAAAAACCACAACTCTACTTATCACTGTTCTCTAGCACTTGACATGTTGTCTTTCACTCAGCAGGTCACCATGACTATTTACTGGATGGATGGATGGATGGATGGATGGATGGATGGATGGATGGGCAAACAAAGTGTTTATAGTACACAGTTTTACATCTGAAAATAGCATATTGATTTCACATGCAGTGATGCACTTGATATCAAGTTGCTTCTCACTGCTGAGACACCACTTAGGCCAAACCAGACTGGAGAGCTGCCCCCCACCATTACGGTTAATTGTTCATGAAATCAGATCATATAGCTGAAGGTGGCAAGTCTTCTCATCCATGGCAGAAGTATCCCCACACCTCCATCTGTCCTCCTCACTACATGGACTTCTTTTGCATGCAGGTGGTTCTGAATTCATTCAGAATTTATCAGGATATTTTAGTATCAATAAAGTAGGATCCCCTGAGGATTCTGGTGAGGCTCTGGATAAATTACCATGAGTTCATAAATTATTAGGATTATGATCTTCTTTGTTCTAGACTCGATACATCTAGTCAGATAGCATGAATCAAGCAGTCGAATGAGTTAACATGGGTGAAGGAGCTTAGTATGGCATCTGAGAAGTGTGAATATAAAACTGTGTTGGAAGTGTTCTCGGTCTATCCAGTGTAGGACATATCCTGTGCTGAAGTAGACTCAATGCCAAAGCCAGTACGGGATATTCATACTAATGAGAAAATGGCTAATAAAAAGAGACAAAATTCACTGATGCTGCAAGAATCCCCAGCATCAGTGGCTGGTAGGTGTGCGGACAGAGCAGTCCTCTTCTCAGTGGGCATCACACTTTAAGCACATTCTCACTTAGATGCCGGGTCTTCGTCCCATGAACCAGTTCACAGGCTCAGCCCTGTGCTTGAAGCTGCTAGTAGAGGGCTTCAGATTCAAAGGACCCTCCCATGTACAGGGCACCTACCTGTGCTCTAAAGTGAGCTCAATACTTGCCAACACCAGCTACTGTTAAATGTCATCTGGGTGGTTTTGGCCAGTGTTTGTTGAGTGCCTACTGTTTACCCAGTCACGTTCATGGCAGATTAGGGATGACAGCAGGGCAGCTTAGGCTCCTACTCTCACAAAACCCACCACTCAGATGAACACATCAGGGGAAAAGATGGAAGTCTTTGCTAGACTCTGTTCAGGGCATTCACCTCCCGGAGTGACGGGGAGGGGTCTCTGAGACAGGGGCCCACTAAGAGGAGTGAAGCAAGTGAGAGACAGTCAGGGAAGTGTTGGAACACAGATGCATGGCAATCTTCTTGGGTGTTGCAGGGTGCGGGCCTCACCAGCCTTATCTGGCCTTAGGGTAGGGAGTACTTTCCATGGAGAGGGACCTATACCCACCTCCCCCCGAGGATGGCCAGGTAGGAGGGAGATGATAAGGCTGCCAGTCCGGCTGCAAAGAGGAAGTCAGCAAAAAGTAAGTGGGCACAAGCAGGTGAAGGGTGAGGAGGCAGCTCAGAGAGGCTACAGTGTGGGGAGGGGGCAATCACTTAAGCATGGAGCAAACATGAGGTGCTCAGTCATTAAGCAGCAAAAACCACTATTTCCCCACCACACCCCCAAATGAAGGGCCCAGCAGGGCTGATCAAGCGGGAGAGTGATCCCTCTAGCACTGAGGCATGTGATTCTCCCTGTCCACCTCCCAGTCAACAGCAGCCCACACCCTCCCCTCAACCTGTCAGTGCTACAGAGGGAAATCCTGAGCAGGCAAAGGTTAGGAGGCGGGAAAGCGAAGTGGCAGCCTGACTCCCAAGCACAGGGGGGATGGCCCCAGAAGGCCCCTGGGGCCAGGGAAGGGGGCTCCCAATTACAACCTCAATCAAGCTTTGGAAGGCTGCACTGTGAAATGAGAGCCAGAGCAAGCAATTGCCTCTGGCACACAGAAAACTCCAGATCTATAACTTCCTGGAACATAATTAGCTGCTAACTTCAAAGATGCATTGGGGTTTGTGTAATAGGCACCAGGGCTGCTCAACAACTGCAGAAACTGGGAGAAAAATGGGGCCGTCTGGCTTGGAAATAGAATGAGACAAAAGGCTTCCAGTCCAAGGTTTCCTTCAACGGAGACCTGAGACTAACAATCGTAATGATGACAAGTCCCTTGTAGGGAGTGTGTCCTGGGGGCCAAGACCTCTGCTAAGTCCTACACACTGGAACTCTTTTGGTGCTTACAACTCTGGGAGCCAAGCATTATGATCAGAAATGACAAGGGACTGTGCAGAAACCTGTCTGAATTCAGGGTCCCAGTCCCTACCCACTGTCTGCTGCAAGGCATGGTACAGAACCCTGTACCCACACAGTGTCGGGGGAGAGAGGAAGGGATTCTCAGCACCAATGCTGAAAATAACCAGCCCCTATTCCTCCTGACACAACCCAGCCAGTGCTGATGGAGTGTGGCAGTCAGACAGACACTGAAAGCAGGACAGCTTCCAGTCTAGTTACTCTTGGTTATTCCTGTTCACTGGTCACAGGGCGCATTGGCCTATGGTAGGTTCTACTCACTACACTAACATGCTCCCAAACCTCAGTAGCACCAGACAACAGAAACTCCAAGTGCCCCCCAACACATGCACATGTATACACAGACATGCACACACACACACACACACACACACACACACACACACACACACACACACTAATAGAGTGACAATGTTCCCTGGTTCAGACAGGGTTGATTTCTACCACACAGTCAGTCATTCACTGGCCCAGTTACCTTCCACTAATATGTCTGTCCCCCTAGGATCTCAGAGTTTTCAGTGGGCTCCTCTATATCTGGGGGGACAGATGTGGGAGACACAGAGAGGGCGGCCCACTTCTGCCCTGGGTGTACCTCTCCTCCAGGTGTAGTCAGGTCCAGGTGACCACACTTCCTTCCAGTGGTCACACTCAGACACATGGCCTTGATACTCACAAGGAAGCCTGGGAAGAAGGGAAATGGAGATGACCCTTGCTGGGGTGCCACCAGAGTGGAGTCTGCCCCAGCCAGCTGTTGACTGATCATGCAAAATGAAAGGAGATCTGCAGTCTGCTGGGTGGAGCAGAGAGTCAAACAGACTGTGACCTTAGCCCCACTGAAGTTAGAGCCCAGGGGGCACAGAAGTAGCAAACCACAGCAGCAGCTTGTACTTCCCTTCACTAAAATAGCTCCTAAGAAGCACAGGGGGCTGTGGCTACATGTAGCAGTGGTGTCTGAACAAGAATGAGGAATCAAAAAGCCTTCCTAGAAGAAATCACTTTTACAGGGACTCCTGGAAGATGGGTAGGAGTTAGCTGAATGGGTTGCTCAAAGGTTTTCCACTCAAAGGAAACGGCACTGGCAAATTCCCTGGTGAGTGTTGCTCCCCATTCATTGTGGAGGCCACTGCTTCCCAAAACCTACCTAGATATGATTTTATGAGGGACTCCTCCCACAACTCTAGGAGGGTTCTTGGGATGCTTAAGGTTCTTCCTGTAGCCCCCAATGCTTCATTTCTCCTGGGGACTGCTTCCAATTGACAGGATGTTCACTACAGGACAGGATGCCATGTTGGACCTGTGGAGTGTGCACTCAGTGTGCATCTTCCAGGGACACTCAGAGGATGGAGCTCAGCTCACAGCCTTCACCACCGATAACTTGAGCTGCTCACAGGAGATGAGCCCTGCTCACCTATTTGGGGGTGGGGACCTGGTCACAAGGCCCCTGGGCTCACTGCTCTTCACCTCACATCATTCTAGCATGGGGACGAAGGGGGCTCTGGTCTAACATCTTCCAAAGCAGCAGCCAACAAAGCATCTGTACCAGTGAATAGAAACACCTCCTCCTTCTCCTCCCAAGAACGCTGAGTCACTCGGCAGCATTTGGAGTGAGAGTGACTTGTGTGTTTGGGTAGAAGGGATAGAGTTGAAACCCTACCAGACCAGGCCACTGGGAGAGGGAAGGAAAGAGTGGGGGGCATCCCAGAATTACCTTCTTTTACAGCTCCTAAAAACATTCAGGCCCAAGCAAAAATTAGTAAAGTTATGGCCCCCTTGGAATATACCTATAATAGACCTACTATCTTTTACCAAAATGGAGACCCCAAATCTCATCTGCTCTATTCTTGTCTTTAGGTTCCAGATTATTAAACAATTTGTTCTGATTTGTTTCTTAATGCTTTTTCAGACACCAAGTTGCAGATGCTACCATGATGCCAACCTGACTCCCCCAGGCTGACCTCACCAATATACCATGGACCCCCATCTCTCTGAAGCCCTACCTGGAGATAGGAACAGTGGAGCCCATGTCCAGTGGAGAAGCAATTACAGAAGCCAGAAACTTTCACCTGCTGCACCCATAATGATCCTGGGTCCATACTCCCAGAGAGATAAAGAATAGGAAAGCTTTCAGTGGAGGGGATGGGGTATAGAGTTCTGGTGGTGGAAAACTGTGGAATTTTACTCCTCTTATCCTATGGTTTTGCCAATATTTTCTATTTTTATTTTATACATAAATTAAATTTTAAAAAGACACATTCAATAAGCACACTGACTAATGTTTTTGCTTGGGAGGCCCTGGTGGTGGCACTGAACAAAGCAGGCTGGCAGGGCTCTCAAGCAGAGAAGCAGCATGTGTCCATGGGCTGGGGAAGAAGAGCAGCTAGTTGCTTGTTGGGTGGTTCTTTCCTGTTGCCGCTGATTGGGCTCTGGTACCTACATGACACGTTCTTTTTGGTGGCGTGAAGTTGGCAGGCTTAACAGGCAGGACAGTGTTTTGCCCACATGCCAGAGAAAGCACTCCCACTGCCTGCCCATGCCTCTCTCTGCTTCCTGCAGCCTTGCACCCAGGAGCCTTTCTGCCTGGAGAAGCACCCTCAGCATATGCCTTGGAAAAGCCAAATGTCCTGCCCCTAGAAACAGCCCAGGGTCAATGGTGAGAGGAGCTTGGATGCTTAAACACCCAAGCTCTCCTGTCCTTCATGTATGACAACCCTCAGGGCTGCTTTGCAACATCCCCTGACACTCCCCAGCAGGATATAACCTGCATGACAACTCAGGTGTCACAGCTCCCACTTCTGTGCTCTCTCTCTCTCTCTCTCTGGCTGTCTCTCTCTCTCCCCCTCTACCCCCAGTGATTCCTGAGTTCACACCCCAAATAGACTACTTGCTCTGCAATCCATCTTTCAGGTTCAGCTTGTGGAGAAACCCAAACCAAGGCAACAAGTCATCAGGTGAGCTGTCTTTTCAGCAGTTCTCAGACAGAAGGATTATCAATAATTAACACCTGATTCTTCTGGGGGTCCCCACCATCAGCAAGGTACCAGATGGTTAGAAGAAAACACAGATCTGCTCTATTGGGCCCCACCCTCTTTTTCCTCACTGATCCTCAGATCTTGGGGGCCTGAACCTTTTTGAAAAGGAATGTCTAGCTCACTTGGGTAGTACATGGATTTCCCATGTGTACATCTCAGGTTGAGCTCCAGTCCTCGCTGTATTGAAAGAAGATTTGGTGCTGTGATCTCTTTCACTCTTCTCTCTCTCTCTCTCTCTATCTATCTATCTATCTATCTATCTAAATCATATATATAGTTTTAAAGAGAGGAATACAAATGAAAAGAAAAAAGAGAAAAGAAAAAGAGAAAAAGGAAAAGAAAGGAAAGGAAAGAAGAGAGAAGAGAATGTCTAATCTGCAGTACAGTTCCCCTCCCCACCCCCCAGCAAAGACATGGTTCTAAGTTGGCTTTCTCATAAACGGTTCTCAGATGGAAGAAAAGCAGCTGTCGCTGAAGCCACGTCAATCTGAGCGGTAAAAGGTTTGGGCAAAAACATATTTTATTGTTCTTGCTGTCAGAAACATAAAGATTTAAGGGGCATGTGACTCGGTAATTGCTGTGGACTTTTTTTCCCCTTGACAATAAACATAAAACTTAAAACTGTATTAAAATCATTTGACAATTTTTATGCTCAAAGAGCCCAGGATGAATAATGGTTTTTTTTGCATCTAAAATGCACTCTCTCGTCAACCCATAAAACTGTCAGAAATAAATTCATCAAAAGCAGATTATATAATTAAAAGTCGCTATTTGTGTCTCTGCCTGGTTGGGATTGGAATTGTTTGTTTGTCTCTTGCTTGCTTTCTCTCTGTCTCTCTCTCTTTCTCGTTTACATTTTTAATTTTTTTTTAATTTATGTTCTAGATAATGGCACCCTCTAGGTGCTGTGTGTGTGTGTGTTTATTGGAGATGATAAAGTAAGGACTTCCTTCAACAAACCCATCTTTCCTGTCCCAGGCAGTCCCAAACAAATCCAAGTCTTGGCAGGTGACAGGCTTTCTTCTGGCCAGTGTGGTTGGAAGGTGAGTAGGAACAGAACCATCCTCTCTGAGGAAGTGCTCTGTTTCCTGCCCTGGTCACATGGAGGTGATGTAGAAGAGACTTCAGCCATGTCCCCATCTTCCATGTCCTCTTGAACACACAGGGTTTCACCTCCTAGTCCCTTCACAGTTGGGTCTAGAGGTCACGGTCTAGCTTCAGTCTTCACCTGAGAACCTGCAGGGCAGACACAGCATTTGCTTTGCCCACTTGGCTATGGACATAAGGAGTGTGTGTGTGTGTGTGTGTGTGTGTGTGTGTCTTCAGGGCTAACACATATTTTTAAAGAAGTTTAATCTTTTTTAATATTTATTCCCTTTTGTTGCCCTTGTTGTTTTATTGTTGTAATTACTATTGTTGTTTTGATGTCATCGTTGTTGGATAGGACAGAGAGAAATGGAGAAAGGAGGGGAAGGCAGAGAGGGGGAGAGAAAGATAGACACCCACAGACCTGCTTCACTGCTTGTAAGTGACTCCCCTGCAGGTAGGGGTCCAGGGGCTCGAACCAGGATTCTTATGCAGGTCCTTGCTCTTTGTGCCATGTGCACTTAACCTGCTGCACTACCACCTGACTCCCAGGGCTAACACATTTAAGTGCTAGGTTAAATCCTCCAACACTCTCTCTTCACACCACCACCACCCCACAGAGACCCATATGTGTGCATCCAAAAGTGAGGCTACTGGAAGTAGAGCCCCCAGAAACTTGGATCACTGAGTCATCATGTGGAGGACACTACCCTGCAGAGTCCCTTAGACAAGCAGTCAGCTTTCTGCATTCTCCACTGAGGTGAAGAAGTTGGCAAGATAGCTATTTCAATGTAGCAGAGCTGATCCTGAGTGTTTTAGAATGTAAATTTTATTAAAATTCAGATCAGGTGAAGTCAACATTTCAGGAGAGGCTTGCCATTGAAAGAGTTTCATTAGACTCACAGATTACAAAAGGAGGGGGACCATGTCATGCCTTAGGAGGGGAAAGTTCAGGGACACACATGGGTCAGTTAGGAGGAGAGGGGGCTAGGGGAGATTCGAAGAGCTTCCTGCTATGACTCTCACAGTAGGAAAGGTAGGGTAAGCAGACACAGGATGTCATCATTTGAGAAACTTCTGGAGGCTCTGGCACAGAGGAATTGTCCCTAGTTGTCAGGGACCTGCTCTGGGGTAATTAGGGCTGGTGCACAGAGACTCAAAGTATCAGAGCTCCATAAAGAAGGCAGTCGTTAAGGTTGAAGAGATAGTTCATCAGAGAGGGTGCATACTTGGCCATGTGTGCAAACCAGACTTAAGCCCTGACCCTACACGGGAGGGCCTTTGGCAGCAGAGGAAACTCGACTACTGTAGTTTCAATAGATAATATTAGATAGATAGATAGATAGATAGATAGGCAATCATAGTGGAGAAATTGTGCTTGTAGGAGGCCCTGGTTTAAAAAATAATAAAGGGGACTGCGTCCAGAGACTTCAGGTGTGGAATGACAACCCTTCAGCTTCATTACTCAGGTGAGACCTTTCCTTTCATAGTATTCTCTAATTCCCTGGATCACTTCCTAACAAAGTCCCAAAACCTAGATATAGACCAGGTCCCCTGAGATACAGCATATGTTCACATGTATCCATAAACTAGGGCAAAATATATACCTGAAAGCAGAAGTACACTAGAGTCTGCAGTGAGTACCCCCCCCACAACACTTCATCTGCAGTATTCCAGCCTTTAGGTCCATAATTGTTCAACAATTTATTTGGCTTTGTATATTAACTCTCTTTTCAGCCACCAGGTTCCAGATGCCATCAGGATGCCGATCAGGCTTCCCTGGACTGAAGACCCCACCAATGTGTCCTGGAGCTCCGCTTCCCCAGAGACCCACCCTACTAGGGAAAGAGAGAGGCAGACTGGGAGTATGGACCGACCAGTCAATGCCCATGTTCAGCGGGGAAGCAATTACAGAAGCCAGACCTTCCACCTTCTGCAACCCACAATGACCCTCGGTCCATACTCCAAGAGGGATAGAGAATGGGAAAGCTATCAGGGGAGAGGATGGGATATGGAGATCGGGTGGCAGGAATTGTGTGGAGTTGTACCCCTCCTACCCTACGGTTTTGTTAATGTCTCCTTTCTTAAATAAAATAATAATACTAATAATAAAGGTGTAGGTTCTGGATTGGTGGGTTTCAGTTAAAAAAAAAATACAATCTTAGGTGAGTTGTTGATGGTCTCCAGAAATGAACTGAATCTGAGATGTGGAGTCTCTTCAGCGACAGCAAAATGTCCTAAGATGTCCAAACATCTTGACATAGAAAATAAAAAATAACTAAAATACTGATGAATACTTGGGAACTAGCATGATGTTCTAGCAGGGACTAAATGCTAGGTGAATGCTAACTCTAGACCACTAGAGTGGTCCAAGGGCACTAGGTGACAAAAAAAAAAAGAGGGGGACAGTATGTGACTAGAGAGATAGGAAAGTGTAAGAATAATTTGAGATGGTAAGGAGAGCAGAAGGGTGAATCTTTGGGAGGTTGACAGTAGAGAAGGCAGGGTAAGATCAATAGGAAGAGGCCTGGAGACCAAAGTCTTGAGAGAGAGTCAGAAAGAATTCAGAAAATTTTAGCTGGAGGGAAATTCCAATAAACCTATCCACACCCTCCTTCCAGGTTCTAAAAAACAAAATTCCTGTGAGTAGTAACTGTTAGTACTGCTTTTGTAATCTAAGGCTAGTTTAGCTTACTTCCCTGCTGCAAAATGATATAAAGATAATGTTAAAACCGGCATTTGGGGCCAGAGTTTTTAAGAGTGATCTGAACTCTCGACTCAGGCAAATAAACTCCTTTCTCCTTCACCCATCTTGACTCCTGTCTCCTCAAATTCCAGACTTTCCCTAACAGTCTGACTACGGTTTTCATCTGAAAAATTGTGGAACAGAGACTCTAGACTCTTCCCCATAAGGAGAAGCCCAGAGAAAGAAGTAATTAGCAGAGGGTTTTCTTTAAAGACCCCCTGCACTAGACCAAGGTGCAGACATATCCCCCCAAAAAACCAGGTATTCAGGGGGGACTCATGACTCAGAGCTCTCCTGGGCTCCCAGGACTCACTGACCTGTCTCCAGGAGCAGGAAATGGGGTAGGAGACCCTGGGTAGGGCCACTGAACCAGCCCTCAGTCAGGCTTTCTGCAGGCACCTTCATGTGCTAGGGTGCTCAGTCAAAACTTTGGTCTCCCCCAATTCTTTCCCCCTGTGGGCTTGGCTGGGTATAGAGACTGAGCTGGCCAGGTCTGAGCTCAAGAAGGTGAGAAAAAAAAGAGAGAAGACTCTAAGATTAAAAAGGAGAAAAGGGGGGTTGGGCGGTGGTGCAGTGTGTTAAGCACGTGGCGCAAAGCGCAAGGACCGGCATAAGGATCCCGGTTCAAGCCCCCGGCTCCCCACCAGCAGGGGAGTCGCTTCACGGCCGGTGAAGCAGGTCTGCAGGTGTCTATCTTTCTCTCCCCCTCTTCCTCTGTCTTCCCCTCCTCTCTCCATTTCTCTCTGTCCTATCCAACAACGAACAACATCAACAATGGTAATAATAATAACCACAAGGGCAACAAAAGGGGGAAAAAATGGCCTCCAGGAGCAGTGGATTCATGGTGCAGGCACCGAGCCCAGCAATAACCCTGGAGGAAAGAAAAAAAGACCAAAATGAGAAGTGGAGTAGGGAGTGAGGGATGAGTAACTTATCTCTGTGAGCTCTGACCAGATGCCACGCACTTCAGTTTCCTGACTAATGAAACCAAAACTTTTAGCCCTCTTTCAAATTAAGAATATGGAGTCTCAGAAAAGCTTCAGTAACTTGTCCATCTAGGTCAATCTGGTCCAAAGTATGTGCTTAGGAAGCAAAATATCGAGGGCTCTGTAGGGTGAGTGCGTTGTTTTCCCTCAGCTGAGAACAGGACATTGCAGATTTTACTCTTAACTTGGAACAGAAAGGACAGGCAACTGGAGAGGACACACTGTTGATCTTCAGGGGTCTCTGGGTGCTGCTGCCTGCCCCTTTAAGGACGAGATCTTTCTGCAAGCCTTTCTTACAGTGCTTGCGAAGAATCCTTCTATTTTTATTTTGCCAAGAGCTTTTTTCTATGAAATGAATGCTGAATGTTATCAAATGCCTTTTTATCATCCCGGGTTGTTCCCTTTTGGACTATTAATATGATGAATTATATTAATAGAGTTCCTAAAATAGAACTGTCCTTGCTTTCCAATAATATACCCTACCTGGTCATTGTGGAATATTCATTTAATATATTGCTGGATTCAATTTGCTAATATTTTATTTAAGATGTTTGCATCTATATTTGTAAATGAGATTAGCCTGCAGCCGTCTCTGTGCTGTCTTTTGTCAGGTTTATTTAGCTTTGTAAATGAGTTAGAAGGACTTCTGGTTCAGAAAACACCACCTACCAAATCCTAAAAATCTTCCTGCCGCAAAAACCTAGGAATGCTGCAAGCAATGTCACAAGTACTTGAAAACATAGAAGGATTTTCCAGGAGCAAGAAGTGAATTTGGGAAACCTGAGAAGTAAGCACATGAGCTGCCTCAGCAGTGGGTCAACAGAAGCACAGAGAGGAAGTCAGGACTCACACAAGAACAGGAGACAAGACTGCAGGTGGGAGCCATGAACAAAACTAGTCCTCATATAGTAAGGAGCTGTGCTGTTACTTGAAGGGACTTAGAAAAAATAAATAGCCTAGTCACTGTTACCAGTAGAAGAGACAAAATGAAGAAAATGGGAGAACTAGGGGTGGGGGGTGATAGTATAATGGTTATGCAAAGAGACTCTGAATCCCAGCTTCAATCCCAGTATCACTACAATGCTGTGATTTAACAGAGAGAAAACCAGTAGTCAAGGAAGAATGAGCATTATCTAGAATAGATGAAAAACACTCAAAACTCACCAATAAGCGCATGACAAGATGCTGGTTGCCAGTGATCATTGCAGAATACTAAAAAAAGAAAAGAAAAGAAAAAAAAAATCACTGGTCAGGATGTGGCGAGATTGGTGAGAATGTAAAATGCTACAGCCAATATGGAAATCAATAGGTCAGTTTTCAAAGACAAACAAAACAAAACAAAAATCTAAAGCCAGAATTATCACATGATCCAGAAACCCTACTTCTAGGTATGTGTCCAAAAGAACTGAAATGAGGAGCTCAAGGAAGTACTTACATACTCAGGTTCACAGCAGTGTTAGTCACCGCAGCCAAGGGCTGTGGAAGTAAACCAAATGCCCACTGATGCATGAGTAAGAAGGTGGCATGTGTGTGTGATGGCATATTATTCAGCCTTAGAAAAGGAAATTCTGACTTGTGAGACAGGTGAAACTTGGGAACATTATACTAAAGTGAGAAGAGCCATCCATAAAGCAGCAAATACAGTCTAATTCTGTTTATATGAGGTACATAAAATCATCAAATTTATAGAGCTAATGTTTCGGTTTAAGACCAAAGGCAGTAAAAATACTGATGCCTCAGCTCAAGTTAGTCAGGCAGGAGGAATTTTTGTTACTCAAGGGAACATCAGGTGTTTTGTTCTATTTAGAACTTCAGCTCATTGGATGAGGCCCACTTTTATGGGCGGGGGGAGGGGCGGGCTCTGCTTTACTCTGCTAACTCAAATGTTGATCTTTCAAAAACACTACCACGGACACAGCCAGAATGACAAAATACATGAGCACTCCCTATTTAAACCTCAAACTAGTTTTAAACTATCTCAAAGAATACAAAAAGAGGTACTTCTGAACTCTTTCTAGCAGAAAGGAAGGAAGGAAGAAAGAGAGAGAGGAGGAAAGATCTCTCATAAAAATAATAAATCTAAAAAAACACATATGTAGACCATTATCAAATCATTACACTATACAGCTGAAACTAATATGGTGTTAGTTAGGCTCAATACAATGAAGCCTGGGAGGTGGAACAGTGAATGGGGTATCAGACTCTCAAGTACAAGGTCCCAAGTTCAATCCCTGGCATCAGGTGTGCCAGAATGATGCTCTCTGGTTGTTTTGCTCTCCATTTCTTACATTAACTCACAAATTAATTTTTTAAAAAACAATGGAGACTAGCTCACCTGGGAAGGTACCTGCTTTGCAATGTGTGGCCCAGGTTCAAGGTTCCAGTACACCATCTTCTGAGTCTTGTGTGAGAAATTCCTCCTTTTTTAAAAACTAAAAAAATATTTTTAAAAAGGAAACACTGACAAAAACCATAGGATAAGAGGGATTACAACTCCACACAATTCCCACCACCAGAACTCTGTATCTCATCCCCTCCCCAAATTCCTCCTTTTTAAAAGCTTAATTGTAGGGCTGAGGAGAGAACATAATGGTTATGCAAAAAGGCTTTCATGCCTGAGGCTCTGAGGTCCCAGGGTCAATCTCCAGCATCACTAGAAGCCACAGCTGATCAGTGATCACCCTGCTGGTGAGAATGTAAAATGGTGAGGCCACTATGGAAAAGAAAAAACTAAAACCAGAATTACTATATTACTTTTTTATTTTAACAAAAGAGAGATACAGAGAAAGATACGGGGGTGGTGGTGGAAATCAATTCTAGTTTCTAGTGGTGCAGGGGAGTGAATCTGGGACCTCAGAGCCTCAAGCAGGAGGCCTTTTGCATAATCATTATGCTATGTCCCCAGCCCATTCACTTAAAAAATATATTATAGGGAGTCAGATGGTAGTGCAGCAGGTTAAGCGCATGTGGCATAAAGCACAAGGACAGGCACAAGGATCCTGGTTCCAGCCCTGGCTCCCCACCTGCAGGGGAGTCGCTTCACAAGCAGTGAAGCAGGTCTGCAGGTGTCTGTCTTTCTCTCCCCCTCTCTGTCTTCCCCTCCTCTCTCCATGTCTCTCTGTCCTATCTGACAAGGACGACATCAACAACAACAACAACAATAACTACAACAATAAAAAAAAAAACAAGGGCAACAAAAGGGAAAACAAATATATATTATATATTATTTGTTTTATTTTAATGAGAGAGAGAAAGAAAGAAGGAAAAACAGAGGAAGACTAGAACTGCATCTCTCTTTTATTAAAATAATGAAGTAATACAGTAAATATAGTTTTAGTTTGATCTTTCCCATAGTGGCTTCACCATTTAACATTCTCACCAACAGGGTGAACACAAGTTTTTCAATTTCTTCACATCTTGCTTATTACTTTCTTCCTCCCTCCCTCCCTTCCTTTCTTCCATTCTCTCCCTC
Source organism: Erinaceus europaeus (assembly GCF_950295315.1). Taxonomy (NCBI): domain Eukaryota; kingdom Metazoa; phylum Chordata; class Mammalia; order Eulipotyphla; family Erinaceidae; genus Erinaceus; species Erinaceus europaeus. The sequence continues at coordinate 98,040,706 of NC_080171.1, read as the reverse complement.
TTTCTTTCTTTCTCTCTTTCTTTCTTTTCCCTATCCTCTTTATCAGGTGTGAGTTGGTATCGAATTCTGGTTTTGTTTTTTTCTAATGATTTGTGATGTCGAGCATTTTTTTTTATATACTTGTCACATTTTTAAAGGAAAAACACTATTGCAACAAAACCTCTACAGTGAATAAGAATAAATCTGACAAAGGCTATACAAGAAATTTATAAGTTTCAAAGACTGTTGAGAGACTAAAAAAAGGTCCTTCTGGTATAAAGTAACTGGTTCAGAAATAATTCTAAAAGAATGAACAAAATTTATTGTACCAAGTGATTTTTAACAATATTCTAAATTTCTACTTTGGTGGCTTTCTGTCTCACTTTCTATTTTCCTAGAAAGTCATTCATGCAGATGTTTTCAAATTTATTCATGTAGTATTCTTCTATAGTTTGAAAGTAACATCCATGTCTGTGATTCTTACTACTTTCTCATTTATTAAAGTGTCTTATCTGTTACATTTTTCTTGATTCATTTTACCTTAAAATTATTTTTATAGTTTTTCCTCAAAGAACAAAATTGTATTTGGCTCTCTTAACTTCAGCTATTTATTGATTTCTCCTTTCTATTTTCATTTTGCTCTTTTTTAATTTACTGAGTTGAGAATTTAGCTCATTAATTTCTATTCTTGCTCGCTTTATAATAAAAGCAATTACAGCTGTGAATTATCCTGTGTATGCAGAAATAGCTGCACCCCATAAGTTAATGCATATTTTGTCATTGTCATATTTCCTAAATACTCTGCAACTGCAGTCTGGTTTCCTATTGCACAGCACAATTATTTAACATAGTGATTTTTCACTTCTAATATATTTGCCTTTTTCTTTGTGTAATTTATTTCTAGGTTTAGTGCATTGAGGTCAGAAGAAAAGGTCTATACAATTTCTTCATTTGGGAAAGCATCAAGTTCTTTCTTTTAATAAATATTTCATGGACAGTTCAGAGTAGTAAGTATATCCTATTGAGGTAATGACTCAGATTGTAATCACACAAAAATGCTTATAAGTAACATTTATTTGTGTTCTCATATTTTTATTTATTTATATGTGGTCAATTTGAGATAGTAATGCTGAGAGTGATTTGACAATGTCTACAACTAGGACTGTGGTTAAGTCAATTTAATTCCACTCATTCTTTATCACACATTCCTAGTGGTGATCAAACCAATAAATGTTTGGCTCTAGTTCACAGCGTTGTTTTCGTATTCATTGGTGTATGTTTTCTGGTACAAGAATCACCTTTTTACATTATGGGTGGCTTTAAGTGCTACAGAAGCTAACACCCTGATGGCAATTCATTCTTGGTTTTCTTATTCTTATGTTTTCCACATGAGTTTTGAGGTTACCACCCATGATGCTGTCTTTCTATCCAAGATGGTTGATGTTTTTCTCTCAGTTTAAGACTTTTTCAATTTTTTCACGTTTAAGTTTTTTTTTTTTTAATTGGGGGTATTAATAGTTTATAGTTGACAATAAATGCAGTTGTTGATACATGCATAAAATTTCTCAGTTTTCTGCAGAACACCCTTAACTCCCACCTGGGTCCTCCTCCACCACTGTGCGCAAGGACCCGACTCCCCACACCCACAACCATCACCAGATTCCTTTACTTCAGTGCAATACACCGCTGTTTAAGTTTTTACTCACTGTTTACACAAAATTCCTGATGTTTATTCCTGGACTTGCCTGCCATTACAAGTGAGACACTTTCTTCCATTATATCTTGCAACTGGGTATTTAACTATTTACAAGAAATACCTGCCTGTCTGTACATACCAATTTGCATCCCACTACCGTGTTGAATTCTGCTGTTTATGGTAGTTTTAAAGTTGATTCTTTTGTTTTCTGGATATGGGAACATATGATCTGCAAATAATGTTACCTGGCTTCCATTTCAATTTTTAGCATTCTTCTAGCTTTCCTTTGACTAGCTTCAGTCCAGTGTTCAATGATAATGTGATACAGATACTCTTGTTATGCTCTTAATCATAGTGCCAACACTACTGGTGTCTCCTCATTACGCATGGCTTTGACCTTTATGCTGAGACATAGATGCTTGGTCATGTTAAGGAAGAATCTACCTAATCCTATTTTATAAGGCGTTTCCTTTTATTATTATTATTAATGATTTAATAATGACCAATGAGATTTTAGGATAACAGGGGAACAATTTCATATAATTTCCACCATCAGAGTTCCATATCCCATTGGAAGGTTCCTTATCCTTTATCCCTCTGGGAGTATGGACCAAAATTCTTTATGGGGTTCAGAAGGTGGAAGGTCTGGCTTGTAGAAATTGTAGAAATTGCTTCTCTGCTGAGCATGAGCATTGGCAGGTTGAGCCATACTGCCAGCCTATTTCTATCTTTCTCTGGTAGAGTAAAGCTCTGGGGAGGTGAGATTCCAGGACACATTAGTGAGGTTGTCTGTTCAGGGAAGTCAAGATGGCGTCATGGTAGCATCTGCAACTTGTTGTCTGTGGCTTGGTGAGTTGAAGTTTCAGGTTATTATTGTTGTTTTTTGTAGTTAATTAGGGAGAGCAAAATGTAGCTGCTGCTTCTCCATAGCCATACCTTCAGAATTCCTATAAGGTATTTCTTTTTTTTTTTTTTTAATTAAGTTTTTATTTATTTATTTATTTATTTATTTTCCTTTTTTTTTTTTGTTGCCCTTGTTGTTTTAACATTGTTGTGGTTATTAATGTTGTTGTTGTTGGATAGGACAGAGAGAAATGGAGAGAGGAGGGGAAGACAGAGAGGAGGAGAGAAAGACAGACACCTGCAGACCTGCTTCACCGCTTGTGAAGCGACTCCCCTGCAGGTGGGGAGCCGGGGGCTCGAACCTATAAGGTATTTCTATTTTAAAAAAAAAGAATGCTCAATGTTTTTAAAATAAAATCTTGGTGTCCGCAAAGAAGATAATATGTTTCCTTGGGTATGTTACTTTAATTAACATATTATTATATTGCCTAGTATTAAGCAGTTTGTAGATTTCATCAAGCATTTTTCTTTTCATGCGCTGTCAGATTCAGTTTATCTAGTCCGTATTTAAGATCAGTTGCATTGCTTTTTGTAAGTGACTGTCGGCCTCTTGATTGTAAAATCTTTCTTGTGTTTGGGGACCAGTGTTCTCCTTGCTTTATTAAAATAATTAGGAAAAATTCCCCTCTTTATAAAGTTCTGAAACAAGTCTTAATCATACCAAAATTATCTATTTACTAGATGGCTAATGGAATTTCCCAAGTGAGAACATCTGGGCCTCATATTTTTAAGGAAAAAAAAATCCTTTAGATACTTTCACAATTTCTGTGTAGAAATGTTTAAATTTTCTATCTTTTCCTTACTCAGGTTGTGTCATTTATGTTTTAGAAGAAATGTTACCAACTCCATTCTGTTTGTAAAGCTTTTTGTTATACAACTGAGCAAACCAGTTTCATGATTCTGTGCTTCCCTCTCACTGTAGTCACTGTAGTTGTTTTTCCTTTATCATATCTCATTTTGTATATTTAGACTCTCATATTCTTTTTCCTAACTAAATTATCTAGCGGTTTATCTATTTTATTGGTACCCTAGTGTAATTAGTTCTATTTTCTGTTAGGTTATAATTCCTTTTGTTCTTATAAACTTTTTGTTTCTTCTCTTCAATTTGTCATGTTGTTCCTTTTCTAATTTCTTAAGATTAGGTGTTAAATTGTCCTGTTTTTATCTTTCTTATTTGTTGAGTTCAGTATTTATGGCATTTCTTCTCAGTACTTACTCCCCACAGATTGTGACTATGCAGTCTACTGTCTTTGATTTCTAGACTCTGCAATTTCTGCTTGTATTTCCCCTTTAACTCAAATGCTAGTTAAAAGAGTTTTAAAATTTTCCTAGGTGGAAGAAAATTACTGATCTCCCCTCTTTTATCTTCAATTTCTAGTTTTAAAGAACTGAGGTGAATGTTACCATGTAGCCATACTCCTCTCTCAAAATAAAAGAATCCTAATGTGAGGTCACATAGTCTCTCAAAATGAAAATTACATTTTCCAGCCTCCTTTACAGCTGTGTGTGTGTGTGTGTGTGTGTGTGTGTGTGTGTGTGTGTGTGTGTGTGTTATGTGATGGTATTCTGACCAGTAGGATTCCTATAGTTATATTTGAAAACTCTGGTGATTTTGGGGATTTTGCTTTTATTTCTACTCTACTTGGCCACTTATAACCAGAATCCTTGCAGAGAAAATCAACATCCTAAAAATGATAGAGTACCTCTGGGAACTCTGATCGAACAGAGTCTCTGCACAAGCATTTAGTCAGATACTCCTGTACTACTACATAAAAGAACATTTATAGGTGAGTCGGGCGGTAGCGCAACAGGTTAAGCGCACGTGACACAAAGCACAAGGACCTGCGTAAGGATAACCGGTTCAAGCCCCAGGCTAAGGATACCGGTTCAAGCCCCCGGCTCCCCACCTGCAGGGGAATCACTTCACAGGCAGTGAAGCAGGTCTACAGGTGTCTCTCTTTCTCTCCCCTTCTCTGTCTTCCCCTCCTCTCTCCATTTCTAAAAAAAAAAAAAAAAGAACATTTATAGCTGTTGTTTTTTTGGCCTTCTAGTCAAAAAAAAATATCTAAATCTGATCTACAAATATAGCTGCCCTCTGTTCACACAGCCCAATCTCTAATTAAGACTTTTACTAACTTTTTCTTGTGTGGGTACTTAGAAGAATTTTCCCCCTTTAATCCTTGTAATGTAAATATTTCACCCAGTTACAGAGTTTTTTCCCACTAGCTTTACTTAATGTTTAAAGAGAAATTTTATTTTTATTATTCCTTTGACTATTGCCCATTTTAATCTATTTAAAGGTATTTTCTTTTTTTTTCTCAACATTTAGCTTCTGTTAATTTGAAATCAAAACCTAGAAAAATGGTATTTTAGTATATTTACTTTTAATATAATTTATTTATTTATTTATTTACAAAAAGGAAACACTGACTAAATCATAGGATAAGAGGGGTACAGTCTACACAATTCCCACCACCAGAACTCTGTATCCCATCCCTGTCGTATGCTTTACATTGGTTTGTTCTAGCCCTTCCCCGCCAAGAGAATTGGATGAGTCCTGTTAATTTCGTGGGCCTGCTTGGCCCCGCCCCAAGGAACCCCGAGAGAGGGTTCTGAGTCCGAGAGTTCCTGGGTTCCTGAGTTCGGAGAGTTCTAGAGTTGGAGAGTTCCTGAGTTCAAGAGTAAGAGGGAGTGCTTGTGCCGCCGCAAAGAGACAGCAGAGTTCTGTTTGGTGATTAGTTTGTCTTAGTTTATGAATCGTTGTTCCTGAATAAAGAAATACAGCTTCCCTGCCCAGCTGTTGTCTCCACGTCTCTGTTACCCGCCCGCGAAGCCAACCCGGCCGGCCAGAGCCTTCCGAAATTTTAACAACACATCCCCTTCCTTGATAGCTTTCCTATTCTTTAACCCTCTGGGAGTATGGACCCAAAGCCATTGTGGGATGCAGAAAGTGGAAGGTCTGACTTCTGTAATTGCTTCCCCACTGAACATGGGCATTGACAGGTCGGTCCATACTCCCAGCCTGCCTCTGTCTTTCCCTAGTGGGGAAGGGCTCTGGGGAAGCAGAGCTCCAGGACACATTGGTGGGTTGTCTGTCCAGGGAAGTCTGGTTGGCATCATGCTAGCATCTGGAACCTGGTAGCTGAAAAAAGAGTTAGCATATAAAGCCAAACAAGTTGTTGACTAATCATGAACCTAAAGGCTGGAGTAGTGCAGATGAAGAATTGGGAAGTCTCCATTTTGTAGATAGCTAGTAGGCATATTTTAGTTATATTCCAAAGGGCCTGTGGCTATACTTGTTTTTATTTGTTTGTTTGTTTGTTCCCTGAGCCTGAAATCTGATATGTCAGTGGATCCTAGTTATTGTCTTGGGAGATGATGTCATGGCTGGAAAAAGAACCAGAAAGCTGCATCAGGGAAGAAAGCATCTCCCAAATATGAAAAAGGTGTATAAATACTGTTGACTGTAAACCCCATTGATTTGATGTGGTTTGGGATCCATATTCAGCTTAGGAGCCTATGTGACCTCTGCATCCCTGTAGATCTGAGCTCACATTCTCTGGTCATGAGTAGGAACATTCCATGCTGCCCCAATATCAGGACCCATCTTCCTCAGGTGTAGCATAGAGTATGTTGTCCAGCTTCCCTTCAGAGGATGGAGCATTCTCTACCATTGTTGATCCAAGTTGAGGGCAAGGTCCTACTGGGGGCCCACAAGGGGTCTATTTTGTTGTTCCTGATAGAGATGACCGGTAACAATGGAGAGAAGGATTTATTCAAGGTCTAGGCCCATCATGTCTGGGAATCTCAGGACTTCCTGAATAGGGCCCCAGCTGATGGGGTGGCCTGATAATGACTAACGAGTCATTGTTAAAGTGTGCCAGTCTCTTACCTTTATTCAGCTTTTGCAGTTTTTGCTTTGATAAGGAGAGCTTGGGAAAGAGTGAGGGAAGTATAATAGGAAATAGGTGAGGAGGGTATCTAAGTCTAAGTAGATACTATTTCATTATGAACTTCATACTGACTCACTGTAGACTATTGTGTACTTTTGCTTTCAGGTATATATTTTGCCCTAATTTATGGATACATGTGAACATATGCTTTATCTCACAGGACCTGGTCTATACCTAGGTTTTGGGATTTTGCTAGGAAGTGAAGCACCTGGAATGGAATTAGAGAATTCCATTTCTCGGGTGAGAAAGGTCTCACCCGAGTAATGAGGCTGGAGGGTTGACATTCCATGCCTGATGTCTCTGGACACAGTCTGAAGTGAAGCATAATGAGGTGGTACTCATTGTGTTGTTAAAGGTATTTTCTTTACTAAGCTAACTCAATAATTTATGCCTTAATTTTGAATAATGGAGAAAAATTGAGATTCATCTTTTAAATCATACATTCCATTTCTCTGCAGTATTTAGTATGTTACTTACTTTTTCTGTCACCTTTTAAAATTCCTTCTTCCTCTCTCTCTCTCCCTCTCCTTTTTCCTCTCCCTCTTCCTTACCCTCTCACTCTCCCTCTCTCTCCCTTTCCATCCTCCTCCCTTTCCCCCTCTCTGCCCCCCTTCACAAGTCCCACAAATAGCATCCCCTTCCCCAGGCTCCTCCAACACCAGCATACATTCTTCTAATGCGCTGGGGTCGATATTGCCTGTGTTCCTGGTGATACATAGACTCTGTGTGTGTCCCAGCTTTACATCCCTGCAATAATGTCCTGACATTGTGAGAGGGGAAGCAATTAGACACAAGTCTTGCTTCACCATCTAGTTGTCCCTGTCCCTTTCAGACTGTTCAGGTTGCCCTTCTGAATCACCAGCCTTGCCTTCCCATCTACCTTAAAGTCTGTGGATGCCCCAGGTTTGAGACCACACAGCTTGGGAAAGAAAATGTCCCTCTTGCAGCCTGGTTTTAAACACTCCAATCTACTGGGCCATCATTGCCTCCTTCCTTCCACCCCATTCGAGCTGTAGCCTAGGAGGGCTCACATTTGGTTATTAGCATTCAGCTTCACAGGCCAGAAGGATAATTTGAACAAAGGCTAGACAAAGGTAATGGGCTATTTTATTTATTTATTTATTTATTTATTTATTTATAGATAAAGACAGAGAGACAATGTGGCAAAGAAAAAGTGAAAGAGACTACAAGCAGTAAAGTCTCCTTCAGTGTGATGGAGGCCAAACTGAAACCTAGGTCACACACACAGCAAAGTGGCACAGTGCCCAAGTGAGCTGCCCTGTCAGCCTGCTGATAGGTAAATACTCCATCCACCCCTTCTTTGGCTTGGCAACACTGGGAAAGAGCCTTGGGATGAGAGCGAGATTAGTCACAAAGCAAGTCACCCAGAAGCAAAATGACAAGAACCGCCAACTATCAGTACTTGCTGAGTGCACATTGTGGGCTAAATACACCCATTCCAAATTCATTTTTCCTCTGAACAATCGTATGAGGCAGGACTTTTATTAACCCATCTTATAGATGAGACTTAGAGGGGTGAAGTGCCTTGCCAGCAGGTGGTTGACCTGGGCTTCTTTTCCATACATGTAGCCACTACTCCATACTACCATTCTCATCACTAAACTCTGACCAAGTCTACTGCCCACATGCATCCCAGCCATCTGCAGAATCCCTGGGAAGGCTGTGGGTGCCCATAGCCCTCTAGATCCTTGCTGGCACTTCCTGCCTCCTCCTTCTCTTCAAAGTGAATTTCAGGGAACACTTGTCTCTCTTCCAGTCACAAAGCAAAAGGCCAAATTTGCTGGAACAGACACTGGGATTAGGCTGGGAGTGGGGGCTCCATTAGCACTGGACTTGGCTTTTAATCATTGAGGAGCAAGTGTTGATTTACACAGCAATATTTATTCATCAAATTGTTAATTAATGCACTGAAAAATGCCAGGTGGTGTCAAATATTTGCTTCTCCTTGCAGTACCAAAATATTTTTATTTTCAGTGAGGAGCAGAATGGATGAGGAGGTGCTGAAGTGTTTAAACAGAGTCTGCAAAGTTTAAACTGGATATTAAACTGGCCTTTGTGGTGGGAACCCAAGGGTGTTTACTGTAAGGCTGGAGAATTCTCAGAGAGAGCCCTTTGACAGACAGCAACACCCCACCACCACCACCACACATGCATGCGTGTGCGCGCGCACACACACACACACACACACACACACACACACACACACACACACAGAAATCTAATCTGGACACAGAGTTCTTGAAAGGCAAAGTGTCCACTAACCAAAGACATGTGGACAGGGACCTGGTCCATCCTCACTCAGCCCCCTCTCATCTCTGGCCTCCATTGTCTTCTGTTCCTGTCTCCACCACACCATTAGCAACCATTTGTTCCTCAGTCCCTGTGATCTGTTGAATGCCCACTGTGTGCTAGACATTGCTTTAGCTGCCGGGAAGACAAATCCCTTCACTCAGAGAGCTTGCATGGGGGTACAGGGGGCTGGCACCCAATACACAGGCGATAAGTAAGTGGCTACCGAAATTTCAGAGGGCTAGAGGTATTGTCATAAAATAAATCTAGGGAAGCGGTAAGCAATAGTTATTTTAGATTCGTGGGTCAGTTTTGGTCAATAGGGTGGCATTTTCGATGAACAACACAGAGGGAACAGCCACATAGAGATAAGGGGATGGAAATATCCAGACAGCATAAATAGGGGTGCAGAGAACCTCAGACAGGAAGGGACCCGGCAGTTGGGAGAGCAGGGGGCCTAGAGCATAGAGGAGAGTGACTGGAGAGAGGTGAGAGATGTTACTGTCAAGATGTTATCTTTGAGCTCCATGGGGGGCTCTGAGAGAGGACTGATGGGTGTGGCTTATTATTATTATTTATCATCACTGGACTTTCACTGCTCTAGGATGACTTTTCCAGCTAGAGACAGACAGACAGACAGAGAAAAGGAGGGAGAGAGAAAGACCATAGCACTAAAGTTTCCTTCAACCTGGTGGGGGCCAGCTCAAGCCTGGGTCGCTCACGTGGCAAAGCAGCGCACTATCCAAGTAAGCTGTTCTGCTGGCCCCAGTGTGGCGAATGGTAGAAAAGCTCCCTCTGATCCTGAGAGCAGATTGCAAGACCACGTGTGGAAGCATGAGCATGAGCCCCCAGCAGCTATGATTCCAGGGCTGCAGCATCACGGAGAGAGGCAGAGACATGAGATGAGGGAGGGGACAGGGAGATGGAGTGGGAAAGGATTGGAAGGTGTTGTCTGTAGATGGAACCAACACTCTTGCCATTGTCTGTGATGTGGGGGTGCTGAATGGCAGAACTAGATTCGGGGCCTCACCATCTCGTCTCTTTCAGTCTTTACATTATTTATCAAAGGATAGCAGTGAGCACAGGTGGTAGAGCACCCAGTAGAACACACATGTTACTATGCCTGAGGACCCAAGTTCAAGTCCCTCATCCTCACTTTCAGGGGGAAGAGTGGGGAGAAACTTCATGAATGGAGAAGCAATGCTGCAGGTGTTCCCTTTTTGTCTCCCCCCCCTCCTTTCCTTTTAATTTCTTTCTGTATCCACCCAAAATAAAATAAAATAGAAAAATAATAGTAAAAAAAATATGCTGGGAACTGTGGCTTTGTGATGCAGACACCGAGCCTTAGCAATAACTATGATGGCAAGTAAGAAGGAGCAATAGCACACCTTCTGAACATTTACACAGGGACATCTGGGAACTGGTATCTCACAAACTGCTCAACAATGCCTAAGAGAGGTATGAGTCCTTCCTGCGTGGATTGCCTGGTCCTATCAATCCCCTGAAAAGACTGACTTTTGGAGGCCAAGAAGATAACTCACCTGAACAGTGCGCCTACTTTGCCATGCGTGCCACCAAGATTGGAGGGGGGCCCACAACAGGGGAGGAAGCTTCAGTGTTGTGGTGTGATTTCTCTCTTCCCTACCTATCTAAAAGCATCTCCTGGATGCCCCAGTGACAAGAAAAGAAAAGGAAAGAGAAGGGAGGGGATAGGAGGGGAGGGGAAGGGAGGGGAGGGGAGGGGAGGGGAGGGGAGGGGAGGGGAGGGGAGGGGAGGGGAGGGAAGGGAAGGGAAGGGAAGGGAAGGGAAGGGAAGGGAAGGGAAGGGAAGGGAAGGGAAGGGAAGGGAAGAGAAAAGAAGAGAAGAAAAGGGTGTCCGGCGGTAGCATAGCAGGTTAAACGTACATGGTACAAAGCTCAAGGAACAGAGTAAATATCCTGGTTCAAGCCCCCAGCTCTCCACCTGCAGGGGAGTCACTTCACAATTGGTGAAGCAGGTCTGCAGGTATCTGTCTTTCTCTCCCTCTCTCTGTCTCCCCTCCTCTCTCAATTTTTCTCTGCCCTATCCAACAACAACAACATCAATGGCAACAATAGCAATAATGACAATAACAAGGGCAACAAAATGGGAAAAAATGGCCTCCAGAAGCAGTGGATTCATGATGCAGGCACCAAGTCTCAGTGATAACCCTGGAGGCTAATAATAATAATAATAATAATAATAATAATAATAATAATAATAATAAAATAAAGGAAAAAAGAAAGGGGGGAAAGGAAAGAAAAAAAGGCCTGGCCCATCCCCAGGGCTCTGCCTCCCTTCTCCATGCAGATTTCCACTTGGCACAGCCCTTGTGTATGATCCTCCCGGTAACCCCCAACCCTTTGTGCAGGGTTAATGTGCTCAAAGTCTTGGGAAGGGTTGGGAAGCTTCCTGCTGGCCCCCTATCCTCCTCCTTCACCACAGGAAGCTTTTTGAGAGAGGAGGGCTTTGTCTGACCCATTGCTACATTTTGGCTTTCCTCCAAACGTACTCCCATTTCCTGGACCAGCTTCCCAGACTAACCCCACCCCACCCCCACCCTGGGCCCCCTCCAACCAGGCCCTCCGGTCCCAGGGTGAACAGTGGAGATTTTAGAGTTCTGAGCTTTGGGCTGGGAGGTGCTGGTTGTACGATAAGGCCTGGGTATAAAAGATGGTTAAACGTCACATGGCAAATGGCAGCAGTGAGAGTTCACAAGTTCTCCTGGTGATAGATAGACCAACTCTCCCTCCATATTGGTCACAAAGAAACAGAAAGTCACCATGGTTTTCCAGGGCGTGGAGCACCATACAAACCTCTCTGTATGCTCAAACCGGCCTGGACTAGTGGAGAGGATGAAATGTGCACAACCATGACTTAGTTAATAATCAATCATATGCACCATGCTGACCCCTGCGTACACTAGACTCTACCATCTAACTTTGTTTTTATATTCCATGATCTTCACACAACAATAACCATGCAGCATGCTTCTGAGAACATATCCCTATTATTAAGGCAACACAGGTCTGTAGTAACATGATGAAATAGTACATGGTCACCAAAACAAAACAAAAAAAAAAACTTCAATACATACTGAAATTTAGATCAAGAATCACCAGGTTCTGTGGTTTCATTTATGCAAAGTTCAAGAACAGACAAGACAAATCTGACTTGTTGTGAAAATAAGGGAAGAGGAGGCCTGGACCTGGGTGCTAAAAATGTTCTATGTCTTTAAGAGTGGTGATGGTGACACAGGTCTTCAGAGAGACATAAAATAAAGATTATATCCTTTTTTAAATTATTATTATTATTATTATTTATTGGATAAAGAAAGCCAGAAATCAAGAGGGTAGGGGGAGACAGAGAGGGAGACAGACATAGAGACACCTGCAGCACTGCTTCACCACTCACAAAGCTTTCCTCCTCCAGGTGGAAACCGGGGGCTCAAACCTGAGTCTTTACGCAGTGTGATGTGTGCACTCAACCAAATGTGCCACTACCCCGGCCCCAGATTATATGCTTTTGTACAAGTGTTACCTCACTAAAAATTTCCTTCAGCTGCCTGGGAGGTTGGTGTAGTGTTGGTTAAGTATTGGATCCCCAACTATGCAGTCCTGAGTCCAATTCCCAGCAATGCATATGCCAGAGTGACGTTCTGGCTGTCTCTTCACCCTATTTTCCAAAGAAATAAATGTCTTTAAATCATTTTATTGGATGGGGCTAATGAATTATGGTCCAGTTAACACACTGGCACATTTTCTCATCTCCCTGTGATAAGTGTCAGCAGCACACTCTCACCCCCAGATGGGTCCCTTCCATCATCGCACACCAGGACCCCAATGCTCTCTGTACTCACTCTCTTTCCCTCCTTCCCCAGAGTCCTTTGCTTTGGTGCAATAGTAACTTTTTTTTTAAATTTGTTTAAATTTTGATTTGACAGCACATTCAAATCCAGTCAGAGAAAACTGTGATATAAACCTGGAGTTCAGGGGATTTTAAATTAGGACTTTTATGAACACTTCCTCCTAAGAAATCATACTAGGAGGGCTAGGGAAATAGTATTATGGTTATGCAAAAGACTTTCATACCTGAGGCTCCCAGCTCCCAGGTTCAATCATTGGCACCTCCATAAGCCAGAGTTAAACAGTGCTCTGGTGTAATAAAACAATAGTAGTAAATAAAAATAAATAAGGGGATACAGGATATTAGTGGTGGTGTGGTAAATTACATACAAACATGTGGACATGAAAGCATACCCTAAAAATCTTACATATTTGTAAACTACTCTTATGTTGGTATTCTTCATATTGGTTTGGTCCCCTTCCCCCCACCTCTAGGAGATTGTGGTTTGGCCCTTGCTAGTTTCGCTGGGCGCCCTTCTCCCTGCCCCAGGAGCCCCTACAGAGTGCCAGAGTTCTTGGGCGGCTGCCTGAGGAGAAGGGTGTAGGAGAGATCTGTGTGGTGATTAGTTTGAGTTAGTTTATGAATCGTTGTTCGTGAATAAAGAAATACAGCTTCCTGGCCCAGCCATGTGTCCTCGAGTCTCTGTTCACCGCCGCGAAGCTAGCCCAGCCTGCTGGCGCCCCCGAACTTAAACGACACTCTTAAACACTTATATAGAAAGATATATTTCTTTTTTTTAACTTTTAATTATCTTTATTTATTTATTGGATAGAGACAGCCAGAAATCGAGAGGGAAGGGAGTGATAGAGATGGAGAGAGACAGAGAAACATCTGCAGCCCCGCTTCACCACTCGTGAAGCTTTCCTCCAGCAGGTGGGAACCAGGAGATTGAACCCAGGTCCTTACACATTGTAACGTGCACTAAACCAAGTGCAACACCACCCGGCCCCTCTTTTCTATTTTTCTTTGACAGGACAGAGAGAGATTGAGCAGGGGTGGGAGAGAGAGAGAGAGAGATCCTGCAGGTGGAGAGTGGGGGCTCGAACCCGGGTCCTTGTGCATGGTGATATATGCACTTAACAGGCTGTGCCACCACCCAAGTATCCAAGAAAGGTACATTTCCTTAAGTGATTTTCTAATTCTATGTATTTACTTACTTGTTTATTTATTTACTTTTGCCACTGGGGCTCAGTGCCCACATGATGAATCCATTGCTCCTATCAACCATGTTTTTCCCTTTTCTTTTTACTTGTTAGGACAGAGAGAAATTGAGATAGGAGGGGGAGACTGAGAGAGGTGGAGTGGGGCTGAGCTATAGTGCAGAGGGATATGCGCATATGGTGCAAAGCCCAAGGCTTAAGGATCCCGGTTCCAGTCCCCAGCTCCCCACCTGCAGGGGGGGTCACTTCACAGGTAATGAAGCAGGTCTGCAGGTGTCTATCTTTCTTTCTTCCTTTCTGTCTTCCCCTGCTCTCTCCATTTCTCTCTGTCCTATCCAACAACAACAGCTATAACAACAATAGCTTATACAACAATAACAACTACAACTAGGGCAACAAAATGGGGAAAAATAGCCTCCAGGAACAGTGGATTCATAGTGCAGGCACTGAGCCCCAGCAATAACCTGGAGGCAAAAAAAGAGAGAGAGAGAGAGAGAGAGAAAGAGAGACCTGCAGCACTGCTTCACTGCTCATGAGACTTCTCCCCTGCAGATGGGGGGGTCAAAGGCTTGAACTTGGGACCTTGAGCACTATAATGTGTACACTCAGCCTCCTATGCCATTGTCTGGCCCCTTTGTCTAATTCTTAAATAGGTTAAGTTTTCTTTTAAAAATAGGGTAGCAAAAGTTGATAACAGTTATCTGTTAATACATATTTTTATTAGCTTTATTTGTTTATTGGATAGACAGCCTGAAATTGAGAGGGAATGAGGAGACACAGAGAGACAGAAAGACACCTGTAACAATCCTTCATCACTCACAAAGCTTTCTTCTTCAGGTGGGGACTGGGGGCTCAAACTAGGTCCTAGTGCATTGTATTATATGCACTTAATCAGGTGTGCCATCACCCGGTCACCATATTTACATTTCATAATACTTAATCATTTAAAACCAGTTATGAACATTTTACTCTTAATTTTATTGGTTCAAAAATGCTAAAATGAAAGAGGAAAAATATATCCTCAAACATGTTATTATCCATGTGGTTCTTGCCCCCAAGCAAATGTTTTACTTAATCCTCATGCCTACATATAATTTCTATTGTCTATGTGTATTTTACATTTTATGTAATTCACTGTACTATGTCTTTAAAATTATTATTCCAAAGACCTAGTAAATACCCAAATTCATTCCTCTCTAGATTATTTAGTATCTGTTTTTTTTAATTTAATATTTTATGCAGCCAGAGTTGCTTTGATTTGAAGTATAAAGTGTATCTAAATTACGAATTATTTTTTCAAGTTGCTAATCAAATTTTTCAGCAGCATTTACTAAATAATTCATCAGCTACTCACTCATTGTTTTGGGGTGGTTTCTCTATCTTATTAAGTTTTCCATGTGATTTTATCTATTTCTGGACATTCTATGCTAATTAATTAAAATCTACTTCTTTTTACCATCAGTATTCTCACTGTTCTAATTATTGTACGTTATAGGTTTTAATATTCAAGAAGGTTATACATCAGTGCTTGCCTATAGAATATCCTTTGATATTCTGACCAGTGCTTTTTTTTTCTTTTTTCAGGTGGATTTAGAATCATTTCAAGTTATTTTGCAGACTTGTTTGGTATTGCATTAAATCTTCAAATTAAAATGGAGGTGGTTTGACATTTTTATAATATTTAGTCTTTCCATGCAGAAACCTAGTGTACCTCTCCATTTATTCTGGTCTTCTTTTATTTCAGCAATAAAATTTTGTGGTTGTCTTTATATAGGTCACACACATTTCTCATTAAGTTTATTTCCAAGTGTTTTTCCATTGCTTCTAAAAAAAAAAGCATCTCTTTTTACTTATAGTTTCTGGCAAACAATGGCTGGAATACAAAACACTGATTGAGGTTCATATGTCTTATCTCTGACCACTCTGCTAAATGATTGTTTGTGTGCATTTGAGTTGCTTCCTTTGGATGTTTGATCCCCAATCACACTGACAGTGAATGCTGTTTGCCATATTAGCATCAGCTGAGGTTCCAATCATGGTGACTGTCAGGTCTGGGGGAGGGACAGCTATGGCAAAGATATTCACTCTCACCACAGTGTAGAAGCTCTTGTCATCATAATCAGGCAAGAGACATCAATGGAATTCAAATTGGAATAGATGAAATTAAATTACCATTATTTGCAGATAATATGCTGTTATACATAGAGGACCAAAAAATTAAAAAGTATTGGAAATGATCAATAAATTCAGGACAGTAGCAGGATACAAAATCAATATTCATAAATCTGTAATATTTCTTTACGCAAAAGATGGGCCAGAGAAAAGTAAACTGAAGGAAACACTCTCATTTAAAACTGAACTCAAAAAGATAAAATGCTGAGGATTAAATCTAACAAAGGAAGTGAAGGATCTTTTCAATTAAAATTACAAGACATTGTTTAAAAAAAAGGGGGGGATGACACAAAGACATGGGAGAACATCCCCAGTTCATGGATTGGAAGAAAAAAAAATAACATTAAAATGGCAGTCCTGCCAAAGCAATCTATAGAATCAGTGCAATCCCTATAAAAACCCCAGTGACATAGTTTAAGAAAATTGAACAACTTATCCAAAAACTTGTATGGAACTAAAAAAAAATGAATAGCAAAAGCACTTGTGAGGAAAAAGAAGAAAATGGAGACATCACAATTCCCAATTTTAGTTTATACTACAAAGCAACAGTAGTTAAAACAGTGTGGTGCTGGAAGAAAAATGAACATATGGATCAATGGAACAGGCTAGAGAGCCCAGAACTAAACACACACATGTATAGGCACACCATATATGATAACAGAGCCAAAACTTCCCAGGGGCAAAGAAAGTCTCTTTAACAAACTGTTTTGGGTGAACTGGACAACTACATGTAGAAAAAATGAAACTAGACCATCATCTAACACCATGACCAAAATGAACTCAAAATGGCTCAGGGATCTGGGTGTCACACCTGAAACTATAAAGCACATAGAAGAATAAATCAGTGAAGCATTGCGGGACTTGAACATTAAAGTTGTATTTGGAGACTCCACCAAATGGACAAGGGAAATGAAAACAAGATTGAACAAATGAGACTATATCAAATCAAAAAGTTTCTACACATCAAAAAATTTTTTAAAAATCCATTCGTATAAATAGAAAACCCAGCAAATGGGAAAAGATATTTGCACAGAACACTTCAGACAAGTGACTGATATAAAGAACGCATACCGATAAGCAACATATTTTCAAAATGTCTTGTAATTTTTATGTTATTCTATCTACAAGTATCAACAAAACTGACAAAATAAATTATATGTTTTTACTTTAAAAAAAAACTCATACTGCTCAAAAAAAGAAAAAGAGCAACCTGGGACCAGTCTGAGGTGCACATGGTTAAGCATACACAGTATTTGCACAAGGACTAGCATGCAAGGACCCAGGTTCCAGCCCCGCTCCCCACGTGCAGTGGGGATGCTTCACGAGCAGTGAAGCAGGTTTTCAGGTGTCTATCTTTCTCCCTCCCTCCCTCTCTCTATCTCTCTATCTCTCTCTTTCTCCTTCCCCCTCCTCAGTTTTTCTCTGTCTTATCAAATAAAATAAGGAGGAAAAAAATGGCCACCAGGAGCAGAGGATTCATAATGCTGGCATGCATTGGGATGCATTGGATCGACCTTCCCGTGGTGCATCTCGTGAGTACCCATTCATTGGGGAAACTGACAATCCTTCCTAGCCAACTGAATCCACATGGATCCCAGTCACTTTCAAAGCCAGCAACAAGCAGCTCCTGACAGCTTTCAAGCTGTTGATCCTCCAACTTAATGTTGAGGGGCTGTCCTTTGCCAAACGCGTTCTTATTGGTCAATTGGCGATACAGCATCAGGCAGATGTTATCTGCCTACAAGAAACACATATAGCAGTTGATGAAGCTGCTCAATTCACCATCAGTGGATTCAATTTAATATGCTATAATCTCCATCCTAAACACGGCCGAGCCATCTACGCCAATTCGTGTCTTGCGGACGTTTACCACACGGCCTCTTCGACCTTCTACGACTCCATCACTATTGGAACTATTCAGCTCATCAACGTATATAAGCCTCCCAGTGCCTCATGGGATAATGAGGTCCTGCCTAGCCCGAATCACCCAGCCGTTTACGTTGGAGACTTTAATAGTCATCACCAAGACTGGGGATATTCCTCCACTCGTGCTGACGGCTCTATCTTAGCAGACTGGGCTTCAGCGAATGACCTCTCCCTATTATATGATCCCAAACAGCCAGGCTCTTTTCACAGTGCTAGATGGGATAAAGACTCGTCACAGTCAACGGCCAAGCCTTTCCCACTATGAGACACATTCTCAAGATCTTCCCGCACAGTCATCACCACCCAGCTATCATCCACATTGATCTCCAGCTCCCACTGATTCTGTGCTCGGAGAAACTAAGATGGAACTTTCGGAAAGCAAACTGGCGTCTGTTCAGTGATCTTACCAACAAATCTATTCCTGCAATTCCAATTAACTCTATCCCCTCTGAAGATTCTTACAGGCGCTTCCGCCAAGCCATCTTCAAAGCAGCTTCCCAAGCCATTCCTCGTGGGAGACGTGCTAACTATACGCCTTGTATTAATGCTGAATGCGAGCAACTACTAAAGCAGTATGATGAATCGGGCGACCCAGATGTGGCTGACCATCTCATTGCCTCCCTGGATGCAACACGCCAAGCCCGCTGGCAACAACTCACGGAAAGTCTGAACTTCACCCACTCAAGTAGGAAGGCCTGGAAGCTTCTTCACAGACTGGGTGCCGGTAGGCAACCCCCTCCCATCTCCCATCCTCCCGTATCTCCAAACTCAGTGGCCAGTCACCTAACTCAAGTTGGATGTGATAAGATCGACCCAGTCTGGAAAAGAGAAATTTCCCATAAGTGGTCATCCCACTTCTGGTTATTTTGTCCATCTCCAAAACTCTCTCCCTTTACACTGTCTGAACTGGAAGACGCTTTGAAGAGGGTTAAACCGGGAACAGCTGCTGGCTATGATAACATCACCCCAGAACTCATTCTTAACCTGGGTCCCGCAGCAAAGAAGTGGCTCGCTTCATTCCTGTCCCACATTTTGGAATCTGAGTCTATGCCCAAAGTTTGGCGTCGTGCGAAGATTATAGCGGTTTTGAAACCAAAGAAAGACCCAACACTGGCCGCCAGCTATAGACCAATTTCTCTCCTCTCCGTGTGTTACAAACTCCTTGAGAGGCTGCTTCTGTCACGTATTTCTCATCTTACAGAGAAATTCCTATCACCCTCCCAAGCTGGTTTCCACCCAGGAAGATCTACCTGTGAACAAGCCCTGGCCCTCTCAACTTACATTGAAAATGGATTCCAGAAGAATTTAAAGACGGGTGCTGTCTTTGTTGATCTCACAGCAGCCTATGACACGGTCTGGCACCGTGGTCTCCTAGTCAAGATCTCAAGATGCCTGCCTCCATGGGTGGCCAACACTATATCGTTTCTTCTCCAAAACAGAAGATTCCAGGTGCATCTGGGTGACAAGTCTAGCAGATGGAGACTTGTCTCAAGTGGCCTCCCCCAGGGCTCTGTTCTGGCTCCTACGCTATTTAGTATTTACATCAATGACCTCCCAGAAACCTCTTCAAGGAAGTTCATCTACGCTGATGACATCTGCTGTGCAACTCAGGCATCAAAGTTCGACATCCTCGAGGAAACACTCACGAAAGACATGTCTCTGATATATGATTACTGTAAAAAATGGTGACTAATCCCTAGCACTGCAAAAACGGTATCATCTGTTTTCCATCTACACCATGCCTCAGCCTCGCATGAGCTTAATGTGCAGCTTGGCGATATGAGAATCCGGCATGAAGCCCAGCCAGTCTATCTTGGCGTTACTCTCGATCGCACTCTGTCATTTCACAAACATCTCATAAAAACTGCAGCAAAGGTGGGCGCGAGGAATAACATCATTGCAAGACTGGCCAGCTCCTCATGGGACGCGAGCGCTTCCACACTACGATCATCATCTCTGGCATTATGCTATTCCACTGCAGAATACTGTGCCCCAGTATGGTTCCGTAGCCCCCATGTCCACTTGGTCGATTCCAAATTATATTCCTCCATGAGGATAATTTCTGGAACTATCCGTTCCACCCCGGTTCCATGGCTGCCAGTTCTTAGCAACATCGCCCCGCCAGATATTCGTCGGGATGCGGCATCATCTAAGTTCATTTCCCTCATCTACGCTCGACTGGACCTGCCAATATACACAGATATCTTCGCCCACCCTGTCCAACGCTTGACGTCTCGTCACCCAATCTGGTCCCCTATGCCTACACTGAACTTCTCTGTTCCAGTCTCTTGGAAACAGAGTTGGCAGTCAGCTGAGGTAAAGAACAAACACCTCATCACAGACCCCTGCAAGCGTCAACCCGGCTTTGACCTAGCACGTTATGATTGGGCCCTCCTCAATCGCTATCGAACAGGCCATGGCCGGTGTGCCGCTATGTTCCATCGCTGGGGAGCCAGAGACGACCCGAACTGCCCCTGTGGCTACAGACAGACTATGACCCACATAGTCAACGACTGCCACCTCTCCAGATTCAAAGGAGGTCTTGAAACTTTACATCAGGCTCAACCTGACGCTGTTGACTGGCTACGGAAGAAGGGCAAACGCTAGAAGAAGAAAAGTGCTGGCACTCATCTCCAGCAATAACCCTGGTGGCAATAAAATAAATAAATATAAAAAGAAAAAAAAAGCAATTAAAAATGGTCAGAAGATAAAGAGAGTTCTCTACGGAAGAGATACACATGGCCCACAGACACATGCAGAAATGCTCCAATTCCATCATCATTAGAGAAATGCAAATTAAAAGCACATTGAGATTCCACCTCACACCTGTGAGAATGGGGTTTCATCAACAAAACAGGAGGGGAGCAGGTAGTGATGCACCTGGTTTGGTGCACACATTACAATGTGCAAGGACCCAAGTTCAAGCTCCTAGTCTCCACCTGCAATGGGAAAGCTCCATGAATGGTAAAGTAGGGCTGCAAGTGTCTGTCTATCTCTCTCCTTCTCTATTTCCCCTCTCAATTTCTCTCTGTCTCTATCCAATAATAAGTAAGTAAGTAAATAAATAAATAAATAAATAAGGTTTTTAGAAAAACAGGAAAAGATAAGTGTTGGGGAAGATGTGGAGAGAGAGGAACTCACTACACTGCTGGAGGGAGTGCAAACTGAAATGGCCACTATGGAGAACAGTGTGGAGAATCCTTAAACAAATACAAATGGAAATACCTTATCACCCAGCAATTCCATCCCTCGGCATTTACCCAAAGGATTTAATAGCATTGATTCCAAGGGATATATGCATATATAATAGCATTGATTCCAAGGGATATATTCATAGCAGCTTTATTCACAATAGCCAAAATTTGGAAGCAACCAAAATGCCCTTCAACAGATGACTAGATAAAAAAAAAGTAATGGAATATACACTGAATGCAGCATTACTTAGCAATAAAAAAAGATATGATATTGTGTCCTTTGAGATAAAATGGATGAAACTGTGGGCTGGGAGGTGGCGCAGTGGATAAAGCATTGGACTCTCAAGTATGAGGTCCTGAGTTCAATCCCCAGAAGCACATGTATCAGAGTGATGTCTGGGTCTTTCTCTCTGTCTCCTCCTATCTTTCTCATTAATAAAGAAAATCTTTTTTTAAAAAAAAATGGATGGAATTGGAGAAGATTATGCTTAGTGAAGTAAGTAATGAGGTAAGGAACAACTACAGAATGGTCTCACTCACATCTGAAGTATAAAAAATTGAACAAGAATGTGAAAGAAAAAAAAGTTGACCCATATCTAAGACTCTGAGAGAACTCTAGTGGTTATCTAAGGGGTTGGGGTGAGGACACAGGCCTTTGGTGGTGAGAGTGGTGAGAAACTATACTCCTAATGAAGAAAAAAGAAATGAAGAAAAACAGAGAGAGAAATAAAGGCACAGAAAACTGAGAAATGTTATACATGTAGTAACAACTGTATTTACTGTAAACCATGAATACCCCCAATAAAATAATTTTAAAAATTAATATGTTTTAAAGTCACAGAAAGAGGCAGAGAGTCCGTGAAAGAGACCACATTACTGAAGCTTCTTTCAGTGCAGTGGAGGCCAGGTTTGCACACAGCAAAGCAGCCCACTATCCAAGTGAACTGTTTTGCTGGTCCTTGTTCAAATACTTTCTTAGATTTAATGTGTCAATCATCATTTGACATGTGGAAGCTTATTCAGAAAGTTGTGAGCTTTGTTCAAATGTTTTCTATCTCTATACCTTGGACTTCCTTTATGATTCAGGGGGAATGGTGTCACTTAGCGTTATTTTACCCAAACAGCTCTAGAAACAGGTGTTTTCAGCAAGAGCAGAGAAGTGTCACAAAATGCAAAAGTCAAGGCCCTAGCACACTGAGGATACAAGCAGCCCCAAGCATTTGTAGTGACTCCTTCAGCAGGTCTTAAAGTGCATTATTTTGTAATGAGCCCTACTAATAACAAAGCAGTACAAGAATAGCAATAATCAGTGAAGAATTAATACTGATTGATAATCAGTAATAATCACTGAAGTGTGTGTGTGTGTGTGTGTGTGTGTGTGGCAAAATCACATTCACTGTTCAGCACGTGGCATCTGATGAGAAAAACATTGAATTCAGTTTTTTCTGAAGGATATACACCAAGGCCAAAAACCCAAAGACATCACTCAACTAGAAGGCAAAGTCTTTAGTAAGTTGAAACAGGGGAAAACATTTAACTTCATGGTCTTTTTTTTACAAGAGAAAATAAGTTGATGCCTTTTCAAATCCCCTAAGTTAAAGAAATAAACATTGTAAGTACCATCCACTAGCAAAAAGGCTAGGCACTGGAGTTAGTCCTGCTGGGCCTGATGCCCACCTTTCCCAACCTCAAGCTCTGTGGCCTATGCCAAGTGAATTGACCCTTCTGTGTCCCAGACTCCTTGTGAAAATATGAGGTGGCACACTGGATACAATGGACTCTCAAGTATGAAGTCCCAAGTTTGATCACTGGCTTTGCATGTGCCAGTGGTGCTCTCTCTATATCTCTAAATAATAGATAACTTGTGATATGGATGGTAGCACAGCGGGTTAAGCACAGCTGGCACAAAGCACAAGGACTGGTGTAAGAATCCCCGTTCGAGTCCCCATCTCCCCACCTACAGGGGAGTCTCTTCACAAGTGGTGAAGCAGGTCTGCAGGTGTCTGTCTCTCCCCTTCTCTGTCTTCCCCTCCTCTCTCCATTTCTCTGTCCTATCCAACAACAACAATAATAACTACAACAATAAAACAACAAGGGCAATAAAAGGGAATAAATAAATATTTTTAAAAATCTTTAGAAAAATAATAGATAACTTAATCTCTTAACACAAATAGAAGAGGAGGGAAAAGAGGGAAGGAGAAAGGGAAGGAAGGAAGGAAGGAAGGAAGGAAGGAAGGAAGGAAGGAAGGAAGGTCAGGCAGTGACATGCCCATTTGAGCACACATTACCATGTGCAAGGACTAGGGTTCAAACCCTAGTTTTCTTCTCAATCTTCCCTTCCCCTCTCAATTCCTTGCTGTCCTATCAAATTTAAAATTAAAAAGGGGAAAAAATGGCCACCTGGAGTGGTGAATTCATCATAAAGGTACCAAGCTCAAGCAATAAATCTGGTAATAAAAGTATACTCCTAGTGAGGAGTGAAAGGAGAAGGGAGGAGAGAGAAAGAATGGGGAGGAGAGGGCAGGGTAGAGCAAGCAAGGGGAGGAATGAAGGATGGAAGGAAGGAAGGAAGGAAGGAAGGAAGGAAGGAAGGAAGGAAGGAAGGAAGAGAGAAAAATGAAGGGAGGAAGGGAGAAAAATGAGGGTCGCAATGGAGAGAATAAAAGCCTTATTAACTGAGACATTAAGTGAAGCTTATATGGCCTTGGACATTTGGTGAGAATGAGCTGTGATCAACTGCTATACTATGCTATTAAATTGTGATGAAAGTGATACACGCTGGCCACTACCCTTTGCCTGACACTTGTGTTCAGTGCCACAATTAAATGAAGGGCTCATACTCAGATCCCAGGGTTCAGTCCTCCCACAATTTCAGGTCAGCCCAGTGGCCCTCCACCCTTCCTCCTCACAACCCTCCTTACCTTTGTCTCTAGCACTGCCTCTGCCTGGCTCCCATCCCTGGCCCTCAGCTTAGGCTTCACAACAGGACTCCTAAACCTTGCTGGAAAAGTAGACTCCCCTTGAGCTAAAAGCTGGTGTTTCCTTTCATTCTGAATGCTGTCTGGGCAATGCCTCACCACTGTCACCAGTAGAGATCACCCATGTTTTCATAGCATGTTACAGTTCCTGCAAATTTCTCAGAATATCCTTTATACTTGTCATCACCTTGAAATTATGTTGGTTAGTAGACCAGCTACCTAGTCTTGCTATCTAATGTGCTCAAAGGAAATACATATATTTCCATACCATGAGTGTTTCTATTTTGGTCATTCTCAAGAGTCCAGCTAGGAAAGTCGAAGTTGTGTTCAGGACTGAGGACTGAGCTGTACAGGAGAGAATGGGGGTGACAAGTACCTAAAATAATGCCTGCAGACTATTTTGTTAGGGATTCAGCAAAATGTTTGTTGATCTATTGAAAGGATGTATAAATAAGCAAACCAATTGTTTCAACCTAGAGCAAGCAAAGGCTAAACTGGCCAGAAGTGCCCCATGAGAGCAGAGCAGTAGCCACCCGCCTGTCAACCACTACATGTTTTCTGAACACCCCCCCCCCTGCAGGCCCTGACCTGGCTTACCTCTGTCCTGAGTCCTGCAACAAAGCTGTTTCTCCTGACCTCAGAGAGCCCAACTTGTGTTCCTTCCCTGGGGAGGAGGCAGGCAGCCCAGCTGGAGAGCCAAGATGCTCAAGTCAGGGTAACAGGGTAAGAAAAGAATGGAGCCCCTCTTATGCTATGGTCTTGTCAATATCTCCATTTTATAAATAATTTTTTTAAAAAAGGGAAAAGAAGTGGTCCAGGAGGTGGTGCAGTGACAAAGTTTTGAACTCTCAAGCACGAGGTCCAGTGTTTGATCCCCGGCAGCACATGTGCCTGAGTGATGTCTGGTTCTTTCTCTCTCCTCCAGTCTTTTTCATAAATAAATAAAATCTTTAAAAAAAAAAAAAAGGAAAGAATGAAACCCTCAGGTACCCCAAGAACTGACTTCTTGCTCCCCTCAACAGAACACCCCTTCTGTAGGTGATAGTCATCAGAATCTGACTCCAGTCTGCCCCCACCCTTATTATCTATTCATTCACTCATTCATTCATCCATTCATTCCACAAACATTTATTAAGAGCTTGTTACTTGCCAGAGACTGTTCTAAAACTGGAGAGACATAGTTTCTGTTCTTAGTGGCCTTGGGGGTGGGGGATCTTGGTAACAAAGACAGGGTAGGAACAGACAGACAATCAAAAGGCAAGTGAGCAAATGAATGAGGAAAAGAGCTTTTTAGATCATGGTAGGTTCTGAGAAGCCAGTGTACTTAAGGTGGTAGGATAGCCTGACGGCTTCCCTGTTGTTAAGGTACACAATTCTGCAAAACCTTCCAATGAAGCCCAAGCCATTTCTCCCAAAGTTTTTCTAAAGGTTAATCACATTAAATTCATCACCTCTCACGAATGCAAACCACCATTCTTTGCTGGGATAATCTTAGCAGAGAAGGAAGCCAAAAAAAGAAAAATGAGATCCAGGTCAGACCCAAAAAAGGAAAAACCTTGAATTGCACTGTTCTTAAAAGCACTTAAAAGGCATTGAATTAGAAACAAGACAAAAAAAGAAAAGAAGAAAAAAGATGGCCCCTGAATCCCACTCCCGCTGACACCAAGTTAGAAAAATCACTGAAGGAAAAGGATGTAGCCCGTCAATCAAGATATGATCATTTTATTTTTAAGCAGTGAGAAGTCTTTTGTTTTAAAAGGAGCAGGCTGGCAATTTGGAGGTGCAGAGGCAGCGTCAGAGCAAAGAGCTTTCATATTTCCAGACAGAAAAGATTTGGCTGCTGATAGAGAAGTTGAGAGTTGCATAATGAGACCTTGCTCTGCGGAGGCTCCCATTTCCCAAAGAAGAGAAGGGATTTCAGCCGTGGGGCTGATTGATAGGAAGGAATCCAGGTAGGGCATGCCGAAACAGGTATGTACAATCTCTCCTTTGTTGGTAATCAAAGTCGGCTGAATGAGACTCCATCTTTTCTTTCTTATTCCTCTGTACCAATTTGAGGAGCTCAGATGAAATGTGTTGCCTTACACCAGCACCAATAAGTCACACTCCCTGTGTTGTGACACACCGAATATTACTAATTGTCAATCACAAACCACAAGTCTTGTCAAGACGCTCCCTTCTCGACGGGCTGGTTCAAACCTGAAGTGATTTTTAATCAAGTGTTAATAATACAGCATCTGTCAGTGGACGGTGGGTATCAGGCAATCAGAAAAAGTGAATGTATGACACGGCAAATTTTACTGTTTTCATTTTCCGCTCTTCCCAATTATCGGTGGGATTCCTGTCAGCCTGAAAAGTGCACTGACATTATTGCAGGTGAATTTCACCATGGAAAAAAGGGGGAAAGCAGCTATCAGGGTTCCCAAAGCAAGGGTACCACATCTGCCCTATCAGAAAGGGACTCCCATCCTCTCAGAAGTTCTGGGAAATGCCCAGGAACCAACAGAAGGCCAGTGTAGGGGAGCCCCCTCCCCCCACCACTTGTGTAACTGCACCTGCATATTAGAGAGGGGTGGTGTCTCCTTCAGGAGGGCAGAAGTTGTCTGAGAAAGCAGCTAAGAAGGTGCTCCCATAGACCCCCTTACACATACACTGGGTGGGGTGTGTGAATACTCATTGGGGTAACACACACTCCAGTGCCCACACATGCACTGAATAATGGCACTGCTCTCACATGAGCAAGAACTGACCAGGGCTCTGCTATGCTTTTTTTTTTTTTTTAATTATCTTTATTTATTTACTGGGTAGAGATAGCCAGGAATTAGAGTAGGAAGGAGATAGAGAGGGAGAGAGACAGAGAGACTCTTGCAGCCCTGCTTCACCACTTATGAAGCTTTTCCCCTGCAGGTGGAGACTGGGGCTTGAACCCGGGTTCTTGTGCACTGTAACGTGCACTCAACTCGTTGCGCCACCACCCAGCCCCTCTGATTTGCTTTTCCTTTCCCCCACACTTCCTATGCTATGTGTTAGGGGTTGAGAGTCCATAGAGCATGAAAGGGAGGAGTAAAGGACAAGTAGAGAGTGTCTTGTTTTTGTTTGTTTGTTTGTTTGTTTTCTTTTTCCATTTTATTGAACAGGACAGAAGAAATTGAGAGGAAAGTAGAGATAGACAGGGAGAGAGAGTCTCCTTTCCTCTCCCGGATCAACTAGGAATACCAAAGGAGACCACCTGGAACCAAAATGAGACAGGATTGGAACCACTACAGGAACCCACCAGGTCACCGGTGAGTGCAAACACATGTAGCTGGTGACAGAGAGGAGCCTAGGGAGAGATTAAGTGGCTGGTAACAGTCAGGCAGTTTGTCAGTTGAGACACCATCTCCAGTCTGTTCCGCCAACAAGGGGACAACTGAGGGGAGGAGAGGACTCCCCGGAGACTCACCAAGTGCAACTCTGGGTCTCCATTGCTACTGCCCTCAGAATCTGGAGCAGTGGCAGGGAGGGACACCAGGGGACAGAGATCTAGCCAGGAAACTCAGGAGAAGACCTATACCTCTGTGGCATAGCAGTGGGGCTGTGAAAATCTCTTTGCATAACCACTGGAGTATCTCTGCTACACCCTGCTTTATCTCTTGATCAGGAGTCAGTGATTAAGCTAGGAAGCCTACTTGTAGTTTAAAAGCCCTCAGGCTCCCATAGCCTACAAGGAAGAAAAAGAAAAAGAGGCTTTTAAAGCACTGAGCTCCAACTCAGGTATTAAAATACTATTGAAACAACTGTTAACTTCCACCACTGTGAACCCTTTAATTACCTTACTTAGACACAAGTCAATCCAGGCAATAGTGATCAGTAATTTGAAAAGTACTGAGAGAGGGAACTCATAACATAATACATAAAATGGTTAAACCAACAAGAAGAAATAATGGAGAAACAAACCAGGACAAGAGTCCAGCTAAAATCCCCCAAAGGGTCAAGAACAAAATGATGAGGTCAACATCCAAACACTAGCTAAGGAAATTATCACAGGAATGAGTAATAAGTTTTAAAGAATTGTAATCAGAAATACAGGAACAACAAATGAGACTCTGGAAGAAAACACTAATTATCTCAAGGTTACTAGAGAGCTGAAAGCTGAAATAGCTGAGCTAAGAACAGAACTAGCTGAACAAGCTAAAACAGTATCAGAACAGGGTTACAAAGTAGATGAACTCCAGAAAACAGTAGAGGGGATAGAGAATAGAATCAATGAGGCTGAAGACAGAATTAACAAGATCAAGGATGAATTAGAGACAACTAAAAAAGAAGTAAGAGATCTTAAAAAGAGATTAAGAGATGCTGAAAATAACAACAGAGTCCTATGGGATGACTTCAAAAGAAACAATATATGCATTATTGGCTTAACAGAGGAAGAAGGAGAGGGAGAGGAAGAAAGCATTCTTCAGGCCATAATAGCTGAAAACTTCTCTAGTCTAGACAACACCAAAGACATAAATATTCAAGTAGCCCAGAGGGTCCCAAACAGAATTAGCCCAGACTTAAAGACACCAAGACATATCATATTTAGAATGGAAAGGAATAAGGATAAAGAAAGGATCCTGAAGGCTGCAAGAGAAAAACAAAGAGTCACCTACAGAGGAAAACCCATAAGATTAGCAGCAGACTTCTCCACACAAACACTACAGGCCAGAAGAGAATGGCAAGATATCTATCAAGTGCTCAATGAGAAAGGCTTTCAACCAAGAATACTATATCCTGCTAGACTGTCATTCAGACTAGATGGAGGCATCAAAACCTTCTCAGACAAGCAACAGTTGAAGGAATAAACTATCACCAAGCCTGCCCTGCAAGAAGTTCTGAAAGGTCTTCTATAAAAAGTCAGACCACCATAAATAGGTCATATATCAGAACACTCTAAAACTCTACAAGAATGGCGTTAAAATATCTACAATCTTTGATATCAATAAATGTCAATGGCCTGCATTCACCTATTAAAAGACACAGAGTAGGAAGATGGATCAGAAAATACAACCCAACAATATGCTGTCTACAGGAAACCCATCTAACTCAACAAAACAAACACAAACTTAAAGTGAAAGGATGGAAAACTATCACACAAGCCAATGGCCCATAAAAAAGAGCAGGGACAGCTATTCTAATATCTGACATGACAGACTTTAACATAGATAAGATTTAAAAAGATAGGAATGGACAGTACTTAATGCTCAGAGGATCAGTCAATCAAGAGGACTTAACAATTATTAACATCTATGCACCCAATGAGAAGCCATCTAAATACATCAAACATCTACTGAAAAGCTACAGCAATATATTAACAGCAACACAGTCATAGTAGGGGACTTCAGTACCCCACTCTCTCAACTTGACAGATCATCCAGGCAGAAAATCAATAAAGAAATGAGGGAGCTAAATGAAGAGATAGATAAACTAGAACTATTGGACATTTTCAGAGTCATTCATACCAAGAAACTGGAATACACATTTTACTCAAATCTACATGGGTCATTCTCAAGGATAGACTATATGTTAGGCCACAGAGATAGCATCAGCAAATTCAGGAGCATTGAAATCATCCCAAGCATCTTCTCAGACCACAGTGGAATTAAACTAACACTTAACAATCAACAAAAGACTAGTAATAGTCCCAAAATGTGGAAGCTCAACAGTACACTTCTTAACAACCTCTGGGTGAAAGAGGAAATCAAGGAAGAAATCAAAATGTTTCGAGACTTCAATGAAAATGAAGACACAAGCTATCAAAACATTTGGGATACAGCTAAGGCAGTACTGAGAGGGAAGTTCATGGTTATACAAGCACACATTAGAAAACAAGAAAAAGCACAAATAAACAGCCTGATTGCACATCTTAAAGACCTAGAAAAAGAAGAACAAAGGAACCCTAAATCAACCTGAAGGACAGAAATCACTAAAGTTAGGGCAGAAATAAATAACACTGAGAATAAGAAAACCATACAAAAGATCAACGAAAGTAAATGTTGGTTCTTCGAAAGAGTGAACAAAATCAACAAAACTTTAGCCAGACTCACAAAACAAAAAAGGGAGAAGACCCAAATAAATCAGATAGTAAATGAAAGAGGAGATATCACAACAGACACCACAGAAATTCAACATATCATGTGAGGCTTCTATGAACAACTATATGCCACCAAGCTAGAGAACATGGAATAAATGGATGATTTCCTAGATACCTACCAACTTCCAAAACTAAGTAAAGAGGAAGTAGATAACATGAACAGGCCCATCACAGCTAATGAAATTGAAACAGTTATCAAAAATCTCCCCAAAAATAAAAGTCCTGGATCAGATGGTTTTACAAATGAATTCTACAAAACCTTCAAAGAAGAACTAATACCTCTACTTTTAAAAGTCTTCCAGAAGACTGAAGACACTGGAGTACTCCCTGCCTGCTTCTATGAAGCCAACATCACTCTGATACCAAAAGCAGACAGGGACACAACCAAAAAAGAAAATTACAGACCAATATCTCTGATGAACATAGATGCTAAAATATTGAACAAAATTCTAGCCAACTGGATACAGCAGTATATTAAAAAGAGTGTTCATCACAACCAAGTGGGGTTTATCCCAGGCATGCAAGGTTGGTTTAATATATGTAAATCAATCAATGTGATCCACCACATCAACAAAAGCAAGACCAAAAACCACATGGTCATATCAATTGATGCAGAGAAAGCCTTTGACAAAATCCCTTTATTATCAAAACACTACAAAAATGGGAATAGATGGAAAATTCCTAAAGATAGTGGAGTCTATATATAGCAAGCCTACAGCCAACATATACTCAATGGTGAAAAACTGGAAGCATTTCCACTCAGATCAGGTACTAGACAGGGATGCCCACTGTCACCATTACTATTCAACATAGTGTTGGAAGTTCTTGCCATAGCAATCAGGCAGGAGCAAGGAATTAAAGGGATACAGATTGGAAGAGAAGAAGTCAAACTCTCCCTGTTTGCAGATGACATGACAGTATACACAGAAAAACCCTTAGGTTTTTCTTAGGAATCCAGCAAGAAGATTTTGGAAATCATCAGAAAATACAGTAAGGTGTCAGGCTACAAAATTAACATTCAAAAGTCAGTGGCATTCCTCTATGCAAACACTAAGAAGAAATTGAAATCCAGAAATCAATTCTTTTTACTATAGCAACAAAAACAATAAAATATCTAGGAATAAACCTAACCAACGAAGTGAAAGACTTGTATACTGAAAATTATGAGTCACTACTCAAGGAAATTGAAAAAGACACAAAGAAGTGGAAAGATAGTCCATGTTCATGGGTTGGAAGAAGTAGCATCATCAAAATGAATATACTACCCAGAGCCATCTACAAATTTAATGCTATCCCCATCTAGAGTCCAACCACATTTTTTAGGAGAATAGAACAAATACTACAAATGTTTATCTGGAACCAGAAAAGACCTAGAATTGCCAAAACAATCTTGAGAAAAAAGAACAGAACCAGAGGCATCACACTCCCAGATCTCAAATTGTATTATAGGGCCATTATCATCAAAACTGCTCGGTACTGGAACATGAATAAACACACTGACCAGTGGAATAAAATTGAGAGCCCAGAAGTGAGCCCCCACACCTATGGACATCTAATCTTTGACAAAGGTGCCCAGACTATTAAATGTGGAACGCAGAGTCTCTTCAACAAATGGTGTTGGAAACAATGGGTTGAAATACGCAGAAGAATGAAACTGAACCACTGTTTTTCACCAAATACAAAAGTAAATTTCAAGTGGATCAAGGACTTGGATGTTAGACCAGAAACTATCAGGTACTTTGAGGAAAATATTGGCAGAACTCTTTTCCGCATACATTTTAAAGACATTTTGAATGAAACAAATCCAATTACAAAGAAGACTAAGGCAAGTATAAACCTATGGGACTACATCAAATTAAAAAGCTTCTGCACAGCAAAAGAAACCACTACCCAAACCAAGAGACCCCTCACAGAATGGGAGATCATCTTTACATGCCATATATCAGACAAGAGTTTAATAACCAACATATATAAAGAGCTTGCCAAACTCAACAACAAGACAACAAATAACCCGTCCAAAAATGGGGGGAGGACATGGACAGAATATTCACCACAGAAGAGATCCAAAAGGCTGAGAAACACATGAAAAAATGCTCCAAGTCTCTGATTGCCCGAGAAATGCAAATAAAGACAACAATGAGATACCACTTCACTCCTGTGAGAATGTCATACATCAGAAAAGGTAACAGCAGCAAAGGCTGGAGAGGGTGTGGTGTCAAAGGAACCCTCATGCACTGCTGTGGGAATGTAAATTGGTCCAACCTCTGTGGAGAACAGTCAGGAGAACTCTAAGAAGGCTATAAATGGACCTACCCTATAATCCTGCAATTCCTCTCCTCCGGATATACCCTAAGGAACCCAACACATCCATCCAAAAAGATTTGTGTACACATTTGTTCTTAGCAGCACAATTTGTAATAGCCAAAACCTGGAAGCAACCCAGGTGTCCAACAACAGATGAGTGGCTGAGCAAGTTGTGGTATATAGACACAATGGAATACTACTCAGCTATAAAAAATGGTGACTTCACCGTTTTCAGCCGATCTTGGATGGACCTTGAAAAATTCATGTTAAGTGAAATAAGTCAGAAACAGAAAAACATGAAGCAGAAGATGAAATGAAACATGAAACAGAAGGATGAATATGGGATGATCTCACTCTCAGGCAGAAGTTGAAAAACAAGATCAGAAGAAGAAAAAAAAACATAAGTAGAACCTGAAATGGAATTGGTGTATTGCACCAAAGTAAAAGACTCTGGGGTGGGGGTGGGTGGGTAGAGAGAATATAGGTCCAAGTAGAGAACCTAGTGGGGGTTGTATTGTTATATGGGAAACTGGGGAATGTTATACATGTACAAACTATTGTATTTAATGTTGAATGTAAAACATTAATTCCCCAATAAAGAAATAAAAAAAAAAGAAAGGGAGAGAGAAAGACACCTGGAGACCTGCTTCACCACTTGTGGAGCTTTCCCCCCTGCAGGTAGGCAGTGTCTTATTTCTTACCTAAGTGGCCATGGCCTTCCTCCTTGGTGCTTTAAGCCCTCTCCAGGTCTCATTGGAGCCCAGAAGTTGAGATCTGAGTCTGCTACTCTTTAGGCTTGGTGCCTACTCCCAGTGGTCATTTTTCCTCCCCACCTTCCTCTCTGTCTCTCTGTCTCTCTGTCTCTCTCATCCTTATTTTTTATTTGATAGTATAGAAATAGATAGGGGAGGGTGATATAAGATGGAGAAAGAAACAGAAAGATTTGAAGCTCTGCTTCACCACTTGTAACGCTTCCCCCACCCCTGCAGGTGGGGGTCAGGGGCTTGAACCCAGGTCTTTGTACACGATAATGTGTGTACTCAACCGAGTCTGCCACCCCTCAGTTCCAAATGTTAGTGGGCATCTATCAAATCCATTTCTTACCCACCACCCACAACTCTCTCATTTAATCAGTGCAACTTCCTTTTGCAAGCCCCCAGCAATGGGATATTCAGGATAATGTCAGCTAGTCCATTCCACCACCGCTCAGTTTTATTTGTCAAAGCCTTGTCTGGATCTTCTTCCCAGTTCTGAGCAGGAAGCATGTGTGGACATGCTCTTGCCCCCTGAATGAGCCGAGCTGCTGTTCTGGGATGGGTTGGGAGGTCATCTCTGAGCCTGGGGCTGCTGCTGAGCATCCTGCTGGACAGATCCATTCAGCAGAACTCCATCTCACCTGCCCCCACTGGAGCTTCTCTGCAGCAGCTTCTCTGAACCTCCGGCTTCCCTCTACCTACTAGCTGGAGGCATCTTTCCATAACCCAGCTCAGTAAGCCTCTAGGACTCGCCACATGCCTGCAAGATAAGAGTTAAAACTCCTGAGCCTCTCAGTGTTCCCACCTAACTAGAGACGGTCTAGCCACCAGCTAGAGTTTGGAGAGAGTCAGGGAGATAATGGATACATACGGAGCATTTGGAGGGGGCTGGACAATCACTGCTCTCCCTTCTGGATCATTCTGAGCACTATGTCTTCCTTAGTGAAGGAAGACTCCAATACATTTCCACATTGTTTTTGTCAATAGATAGTGAAACCTTGCCACTTCTGGGGGTCCTGGCCCAGCCCAGAATGGGACTGAAGTTGGACCCCACATCATCATCTTCAACCTAGTAGGCAAACCTGTGCCTTCTATCTATAGCATTTCTTTTTTCTTTCCTTCAGGGTTATCACTGGGGCTCGGTGCCTGCACCATGAATCCACTTCTCCTGGAGGCCATTTTTTCCCTTTTTGTTTCCTTTGTTGATTCTCATCATTGTTGTTGTTATTATTGTTTTATTGCTGTTGTTGTTGTTGGATAGGACAGAGAAAATGGAGAGAGGAGGGGAAGACAGAGAGGGGGAGAGAAAGATAGACACCTGCAGACCTGCTTCACCACCTGTGAAGTGACTCCCCTGCAGGTGGGGAGCCGGGGGCTCAAACCAGGATCTTTACTCTGGTCCTTGTGCTTCGCACCATGTGCGATTAACCCGCTGTGCCATGATGTGGCCACCCATCCATAGCATTTCGAAGTTACTTTAGTCATGGCTTTCCTTCTTTCCTCAAGTGTTACTGCTCTGAGGAAACTGAGGTTGATTCAAACTCCCTGATTTATTTTGTTTTATTTTATTTTATTTGAGAGAGAGATACAGAGAAGGAGACCAGAGCTCGGCTCAGCTCTGGTTTATGGTTGTGTGAGGATTGAACCTGGGACTTCAAAGCCTCAAGCATGAGAGTCTTTTACATAACTCTTATGCTGTCTCTTCAGCCCCTATTTTATTTTTAAAATATTTTTAAATATGCATTTTATTTGTTTTTATTTTACTGACAGAAAGAGAGAGAGGGAGAGCGACTAGAGCATAGCTCGGCTCTGGTTTCTGGTGTTATAAGGGATTAACCCTGGGCCTTTGAGCCTCAGATGTGAAAATACTTCTGCATAGCCGTTATGCTATCCCCCCACCCTCTTCACTTTATTTTCTTATGTTATTTATTTCTGGGAAGCAAAAGACTCCAATACAGTGACTTAAAAAAGGATAGAATTTGTGTGCCAGGTGGTGGCACAGCTGATTAAGCACACATCTTATCATGTGCAACAACCCAGGTTCAAGCCCTCATTCCCCACCTGCAGGGGAGATGCTTCACCAGCAGTGAAACAGGTACTGCAGGTGTCTCTCTGCCTCTTCCTCTCTGTCTTCCCCTCCCCCTCTCAATTTCTTCTGTCCTATCAAATAAAATGGAAAAAAGGAGGAGTGGCTCCCAGGGGCAGTAGAAAGTTTGTCATGCAGGGACCAAGCCTCAGTGAAAACTCTGGTAACAATAAAAAATAAAATAAAGGGTGGTGGTGCATCTGATTGAGCGCACTTATCACCATGCTCCAGGACCCAGGTTCAAGCCCCTGCTCCCTACCTACAGGGGCGATACTTCACCAGCGGTAAAGCGAGTATGCAGTTGCCCATCTTTCTCCCTTGCCCTCTATCTTTCCTTCCCCTCTCAATTTCTCTCTTTCCTGTCAAATAAAATAGAAAGAAAAAAATGGGAAAAGTGGCTACCAGAAATGGTGGATTCGTGCCAGCCCAGCACAGAGCTTCAGTGATAACCCTGTGGCAAGAAAGGTAGAAAGAAAGAAAGAGAGAAAGAAAGAAAGAAAGAAAGAAAGAAAGAAAGAAAGGGAGGAAGGAAGGGAGGAAGGAAGGAAGAAAGGATGATGATGAGGAAGGCAAGAATGAGGAGAAAATAAATAAACAAAAAATAAAAAAGATAAATATTTTGTAGCTCACAGTTTCAAGGGGTCATAATGCAGACTGGTTGAGCTCAGTGGCCCCATCTGAGCGTCCAACTGTTAACTAGAGACTAGGATGAAGTTGAAGTTCTGCTTCCAGACTCAGTCATGCACTTGTTGGCCTCAGAGCTACCCCCTGACCTCTTCGTAGGCTCCCTGAATCTCCTTCTGCAATGGAAGCTGCTTCTCCAAGACTGAATGATGAGTAAGACATTAACCAAAATTGAAGCCAGTCTTTTGTAGCTTAATCTTGAAAGTGACATACCATCATTTCTAAAAAAAAAAAAAAATTAAAAATGCACTGAGCAAATACCTTAACAGCTGGAGTTTGGCAGTTTCCTGCATTACAGTTCAGATACTTACTCAGGGCTTCAATAAGCTGCAATTTGGAAAACAGACCCTTTAACCCTATGTCTGACTAATGGGGTAAAAACCATGCTAAGTTATATAGGCAAAAGAGCTAGGCCAAATGCACAGAAGGGCATCAGCGGTTGCAGTTCTGATTGGTAGAATGTTCTTCAAGTAGCAGGTGATCTATTCCAGTCCTGGGAGGCCTTTGGTTTACCAAAAGGCCTATTCTATTGGTAATCAGCCCCTGGAAATAAATTACCTTTTGTCTCTGTTTGCTTCTTACTCGGTATTGGAATGATGCATTTATTTATTTGCGTATAATAGAGAAAGAGAAGGCAAAAAAGCAGAAAGAGTGAATGAGACTACAGCTTCCTTCAATGCAGTGGGGGGCTGGGCTCAAACTTGGGTCACACACGTTGCAAAGCAGCACATTATCCTAGTAAGCTATTTTTTCAGCCTACATTCATTTATGTAGATTAGTTATCATGATAATAATCTGTTGCTCACACAGATTGGTCCAGTAGAGGAAGGAGAGAGAGATCACTGAGGGCTTTCTAAGAGACTGGCTTCCATTCCCAATTCCATCCTCATATCCCAATAGTTGAAAAGTTCAGATAAATACAGCTTCAAAAGTAAAACATTTGTGGGGGCAGGTAGTAGCACACCCAGTTAAGCCTACATATTACCAAGTGCAAGGATCTGGGTTTGAGCCCCCACTCCTCGCCTGCAGGGGGCACACTCCACAAGTGGTGAAGCAACTCTGCAGGTATCTTTCTCTCCCTCTGTCTTCCCTCTCTCTGCCTTCCTTCTGTCTGTATCCCCTTCCTCACTCAATTTTTCTATGTCCTACCCAATAAAAAAAAAAGTAGAAAAGAATGGCCACCAGGAAAGGTGGATTCATAGTGCTGGCACCATGCCTCAACAACAACCCTGGTGACAATAAAAAATAAAATAAAATAAAATAAAATAAAGAAGTAAGACATTTGCATCATTTGTTTTCCTGTTTATTTTGTTGTCTGTTGTGCTGGGGCCTTACATATGTGATTTCACTGCTCCAAGCTGACTTTTTCAGACAGACACAGAAATACCATAGTACCAAAGCTTCCCCCAGCACTACAGTACTTCTATGTGGAGCTCACAGCTCCAATCTGAGCCCTATGTATGGCTGGCCAGGTGCCTTGCCCAGTGAGTTATCTCACTGGCACATTTGCATCATCTAGAAAATGTGGTCAGGGCTAAGGAACTATAGCATGATGTTTATGCAAATGACTTCCATGCCTGAAACTGAGCTCTCTGGTCAAGAGGGAGTAGCTCACAGAACAGTCCAGAAACAGTCCAGGTATATCATGAGTTAATGTTTTCAACTCTGGATATAGCCCAAGGCAAGTCACTGCTACTACCCAGCCTGCATGACCTTTTTTAAACAAGGGAGGTAAACTAGATAGTGCCTCTGAGGCCTCTGAGATTATGTCTCTCAAGAGTTTCAGCTTTACAGCAATGAGAAGGACTGCCCAAGTCTCCCTGAAGGGAGGCTAGGTAATCTTGCCCCACCACTCAAGGAAGACTGGTCCTGAAATGAGTGCAGCCTACAAAGTTCCCAGCTGTAGCCATGGATGGCGTCAACAGTTAATTTTATTCATAGATTTTTGTTTTTCAAGATTGGGAGCTACTCTCAGCCCTAAGCCAACTTTCTAGCCCTTTCCTCTACTCTGACACCATCTTCTCAGACAATATTTTTGTCCAACTCCATTCCGCATTAGCTATCAAACTCAAGCAAAAACTGCAATAGTCATGGACTTCTAGGAACATGCCTAAAATGGACTTCCTAGCTTCTTTCCACCCTAGGAGCCCTATTCTCATCTGCCTGTTCCTACTTTTTGGTTCCTATTCATTAATTATTTTGACCAAGTTGCTGATGCTGTCATGATTCCATCCTGACTTCCTCGGGCAGATAACCTCACCAGTGTGTTCGGTCTGGAATGAGGAGAAAGACACCCTCAGAAATAGGTTCTGAGAGGTTGAAATCTCACTGAGTGGGGTCTTGCTATAGAAGACATGAAATTGGGTTTTGGGGAGAGGGAGCTGGAGGAGGAACCCTGCAGGAACTGATGGACCTAGTTCAGGATCAGAATGCACATCTTCAGAAACTGGCTGCTCAGACCCCTAGTAACCTGTAGTTAATTCTCAAGTTATTTTGTTTCTAAGTCTCTTCAAAGATGCATCTACTGTAGGTTCTGGGTGGGGGGGATGTGAGATTCCACAAGGCCAGGTAGTAAAAGAGTGACACACCTAAATTATATTAATAATGGAGGGTGTCTTTCTCCTCATTCCAGACCGAGGGACTGGACTGACACCAACTTTCCCTGGGAAGCTCCCCAGCTCCAACCTGCTTGGTACCAGCTATGAGATTTTGTTCAGGTAAGTGCCTCTCACAGCTGAAGAAGCCCCACTATTGGGTCTTTTGGGTTAAAATTAGTGTAAATACAGAAAAGAGCTTATATAGGAAGAGGAAATAGAGTTTTAGGATTCTAGGTTATCTCATGGAGCCCAAGAGACCTAGAAGGGACTGGAACCAGAAACTAAGTCTTCCCCACCTGCATGTTAGCTGTTGGGCTCAAACAAAAATTAGTAAAGTCATGGGCCCCTTGGAATATACCTAAGATAGACTTCCTAGCTTTTTCCATAATGGAGACCCCAAATCTCATATGCTAAATTCTTACCTTTAGGTTCCTGATTATTAAACAATTATATCATAATACTTTTCAGCTACAAGTTGCAGTTGTTACCACGATGCCAATCTGACTTCCCTGGGCAGACGACCTCACCAATGTGTCCTGGAACCTTCCCCTCCCCAGAGTCCTACCCCTACTAGAAAAAGATAGAAACAGGCTGGGGGTATGGATTGACCTGCCAACACCCATGTCTAGCAGAGAAGCAATTACAGAAGCCAGACTTCCCACTGTCTGCACCCCATAAAGATCTTTGGTCCATACTCCCAGAGGGATAAAGACTAGGGAAGCTTCCAATGGAGCGGACGGGATATGGAACTCTGGTATTGGAAATTGCATGGAATTATACCCATCTTGTCTCACAATCTTGTCAATCACTATTAAATCACTAAGAAGAAGGAGGAGAGGAAGAAGAAGGAGGAAAAGAAAGAAAGAAAAGAAACTAAGCTTTCTCTGCCTCCTGTCTCTTCTTCTCCCTCCCCCCTTACTTCTCTACATCTCAAGGAAGAAGGTGGCTGACCCCACTGCTCTTGAGTGAGGGTGATACACATCTACTTACCTGTCAGCACCACTCAACCCTTTCTTAGTCCAACCCCAGATTCATGGAGAGGAAATTTTGGTGGCTGGGCTGTGGTCCAATCAGCTTTGGTCTGAAGATGGGGGCAAGTAGCACCAATTCTACTTTGGGGAACACCCCCAGGCCTCAGGGGACAGGGTTTGGAGAACCATGACCATTGCAATCTCAGAACAAGCTTCTGCCAACAGAATTGAGGCCACAATTTTTTCCCACCCCATGATCATCCCAAATCTGCAGAGAGAAACATACTTGGGGACCATTCCCTTATGACTTCTGATCATGTTGTCACGTTGGAACAAAAAGCTACCATCTCTACCACTCACTGGGCTGGGGGTGTGTGTAACAAAATGGAGCTTCAATAAAGATCAAAAATACCATCATTGTAGAAATAATAGTTAACACATATCTGCAACCTTGGGAGAACTGCAGTACCTCCCAAAGAAGGAATGAGGTTACAAAACTCTGGTGCAGGAACAGTGCAGAATCAGACCCCTTTTATTTTACAATTTTGTAAATAAATATTAAGTCACTAATAAAATTAAAATAAATTTTAAAAAATATTATCACAAATATTTAAGCTAGAAGAAACCTTATAAAGTCATATGAATAAGGCCAGACCAGAAGTGTAACATGTCCAGAAATACAGAATGAGAGTAAATAAACTAAGGTTGGACTAGGACTTGTCTTTGCCACTTAGTTTAGCACTCAGTGCACTGAAAGATAAGCTGCTTCAGCAAAAAGGAATTTTTGTGATGGCAGTGAGCTCATGGCAAACGCTAGAAGAAGAAGAAGTGAGCTCATAAGGTTTGTCAGAGGCCACCAAGGATCACTGGAGGCAAACTGAAGTTCATGCATCTCTGTTTCCATGTGATGACATTTTCACTTCTGGAATGCTGTAACAATTTAGCAGAGAAAGGGGGACATGCATGAACCTTGACCGCAGTATGAGTCCTTGTGAGCCATGTAAAACGCGCACGCACACGCACACGCACACGCATACACACACACACACACACACACACCATTTAGTCCTGTCTAAAAGTACACTAAGGTTTAAACCACTCAATAGATAGTGAGCTGGGTAGTGGCACACACATCACTCTGTGTAAGGACCTGGATTCAAGCCTCGCCCAAGCCTCCACCTACAGGGGAGAAGGCTCCCAAGTAGTGAAGAGTGCTACAGGTGTTCTGTCTTTCTCTCTCCCTATCCTCTCCCCCCCAACACACTCTTAATTTCTCTCTGCCCTGCCAAGAAAAATGAGGAGGAGGAAAGAAATGGCTGCTGGGGGGGGGGGGGCGGGTGGTGGCACACCTGGTTGAGCGCACACGTTACAGTGCGCAAGGACCCAGGTTCAAGCCCCAGTCCCCACCTACAGGGGAAAAGTTTCACAAGTGGTGAAGCAGGGCTGTAGGTGTCTCTCTGTGTCTCTCCCTTCCTCTCAATTTCTGACTGTCTCTAACCAACAAATAAATAAAGATAACACAAAAATTTTAAAAAAATAAATAAAAAGAAATGGCTGCTGGAAGCGGTGGATTCATAGTGCAGGCACTGAGCCCCCAGTAATAACCCTGGTGGAAAAATAAATAAACAAATAAGGTCTAAAATCCTAAGAAGGTTCCCACCCTTCTTTAGAGTAATGCTCACATGCTGGAAGCTGTCCAACATTCTAAAGAGGTTAGCGCTCCACTCAAGTCCCAGAGTCTCTCTCAATGTCTGCCATGAAACTAAGCTTGGTGGGGTGGGGCTGAGTTCATCAGAAATCCCACATGGTGTCAATGATGAAGACAATGGGCACAGGTTCTTCCTGGTCACTCCAGATAAGACTCTAGGTTAACAGGACCCTCTCACCCCTGACTCCTCCCAGGCTTCCCCTCAGTGCCACCCCCAACCTCACCCGAACAATGTCATGAATTTTCCCTCCTTGATGAACTTCAAAGTCTTTTAATGACTCTTCATAAAGGAACAGTGGGGCCAAAAGTTGAGCAAAGGAGATGATTAAAGTACCTTATTAAAAGCAGCCTTGTAGAATTCTCCACATGAAAGCAAGCACCATTATGAGGGCTTATCCTTATAAATGACGCTTCGCTTTTGCGAACATGCTGAAACCTGATTAGAGTGACAAGCACTGACTGATACTGCAAACCTGTTAATAACATGAAAATTAGAAGAGGCTCATGCAAAGAAGGGAGATTAATTTAGCCAGAGTACATCTCGCGCAAATTGCAAAGTTGTGAATATGTTCTCAGATAATGAGCCTTCCCAGTCATCAGCTCACTTGTCATTTTCTGTAATTAATGTTAAGGAAGACGCCTTCCTGATGGTTCGTATTACTCATATACCAAGAAAATTTCTTCAGAGAAATAATTTACATTTATTATCATCGGTCTGTTTGTGTGGTTTATTTCGCGCCGGAGTAATTTATTGCAGGACCGTTTGCCATGCCTTGATTAGTCGCTCGTCAGGACAGGATGTAATTTTTTTTGCTTGATGGCGACGTCTAAAACTTGACAGTGGTATAACACTCCTTCTTGTCTCTGGGTGGGTTTTTTCACTTAAATAAACTTTGGGGCTGAGTGCTCTGGGCTGTCTTCTCACCAGCGATGAGACCTTGCCGTACAGTTTGCCTGCCTGCTTCCGGGAATCAGGATTCAGCAAAGGGATGTGCCAGAAGCTTCCGGACCACTTCTCTTTTCTGTAACCCTGGCTGGAGTTTGAATTTAAGAGCTTATTTCACCCTCTTTCATTCTATTCTGTTCAGGATGAAGAGAGGTTTGCTCTCTGCTCTCAATGGCACATTTGTCCTGCTTTTTCTCTTCTCCCTCAGGCCACCTTCTATTGGAGATTTTTCTGCAATTACTCCCCCCCCACACACACACACACACTTTACCTGGTTGCTTATTCTTTCAAACAGCTAAGTGTAAGAGGAAATGTTGCCGATGAGATTCTGTTTCCAAAGCCAGGAAAATATTTAATTCTAGCTTGAATCTCATTCCCTGGCAACATAGCACCAAACCTAAGAAACCTAGCCCACCCCACCTCACCTCCCTTTTTTCCAGTACTGCAAAGGCCCAGAATGCTCAGGGGAGGATAGTGACTGGGTAGCACAGGAGACCTTTACACAACAAGTCCTCATTCACTTCCATATTGCTCCAGGATCACACCTGGGCATCCTGAATCATCAAGGTGCAAGGATGCTGGGGCCAGTGCTCACCAGGACCAACCCCCCCCCCCCCCACTGTTCTTTCTGTCTGGATTCCATGGAGCTTAAGTTAAATGGTCCTCTTAGGTATACAGATCATGAACTCCTTGGATGCATCAGCTCGTTGGATCTCTGAGACCACTGAAGATCCATTTGACTGACATTGCTCTACACAGGAGATACCTGAGACTCAAGGAGGTGAAGCAGTCTATTGCAGGGTTTGAGCTTGACGTCTCGTCACCCAATCTGGTCCCCTATGCCTACACTGAACTTCTCTGTTCCAGTCTCTTGGAAACAGAGCTGGCAGTCAGCTGAGGTAAAGAACAAACACCTCATCACAGACCCCTGCAAGCGTCAACCCGGCTTTGACCTAGCACGTTATGATTGGGCCCTCCTCAATCGCTATCGAACAGGCCATGGCCGGTGTGCCGCTATGTTCCATCGCTGGGGAGCCAGAGACGACCCGAACTGCCCCTGCGGCTCCAGACAGACTATGATCCACATAGTCAACGACTGCCACCTCTCCAGATTCAAAGGAGGTCTCGAAACTTTACATCAGGCTCAACCTGACGCTATTGACTGGCTATGGAAGAAGGGCAAACGCTAGAAGAAGAAGAAGAAGCAGGGTTTGAGATGAATGAAATGACAGCCACCCCCATCAGTATCACAACTAATGTTCACCGTGCTCTAAAGCATGCGTGTGTGTGGGGCGGGGGGGGGGGGGGACTCTGCCTCAGAAAATATAGATCTTGGGAGCCAGGGTGGTAGTGCAGTGGGTTAAGCACACGTGGCGCAAAGTACAAGGACCTGGCTCTTCACCTGGAAGTCGCTTCACAGGCGGTGAAGCAAGTCTGCAGGTGTCTATCTTTCTCTCCCCTTCTCTGTCATCCCTTCCTCTCTCCATTTCTCCCTGTCCTAACAACGACAACATCAATTACAACAACAATAAAAAACAAGGGCAACAAACGGGAAAATAAAGAAAGAAAGAAAAGATAGATCTGACAACGAGGAGTTCCAACAAAAGTGAGACTCAGCAAGTCTCTTAAACCAAGGTAAGTAAATCACAGCCACTGTGTAGTAGTTTTGGACCTGACATGCTTCCAAATTCATACCCATGCCCAACCAACCCCACCCCACCCCACTGCTTCTCTAGAAATACCTCACCCCAACCCTTTCAGCGTGACCCTGCCAGAGCCCCTGGGCCTTTTTCTCCTCCCTCCTTTCAATCGCCTTATTGCCTTTCCCATATCCAAACTTGAGAAGCTTCCTGCCAATCTCCCCAGCAGGGGTGGCCAGGGCCGTGAAATACACAAACAGAGGCAGTTAGCGTGAGTTACTGACCCCTGCACTGCAAATGAGGCAAACGATACAGATCAGGGTGCGCAGACAGAGATAATGATTTTTTTTATTGGACGTCTTCATCCCGAACCAGTGGCATGGCGCTGGGTGGACCAGCCGCGCACCGCCGGTGTCGGTTAATGATAATCTATATTTATAAAACGATAGTCCATCAAAGCAGGATGAATATTTTAGAAGGCGCGGACAAATCAAATTGTCTTTGTCAAATGGGCGCGTGCTCCAGCACCGCGCGTGGTTTATGATTCTTTCTGGGGTGAGAAGCACAGGGCCTGCTCGCTGGCTGCAGCACTGCTTTCCTCCTCCTTGTGGCTGGGAAACCAGAGTCGTGTTTCCACTGCTTTAAAAAAACCAGTGAGCTGTGGAGATTGACATTAGCGCCAGAGAATTGTACTCTGTTTGATGAAGTTAACAC
This sequence comes from Erinaceus europaeus, assembly GCF_950295315.1. Classification (NCBI taxonomy): domain Eukaryota; kingdom Metazoa; phylum Chordata; class Mammalia; order Eulipotyphla; family Erinaceidae; genus Erinaceus; species Erinaceus europaeus. Next base: position 97,995,993 of record NC_080171.1, on the reverse strand, counting down.
ACAACGGATGGCATGACATACGTGGTGTCTCTGTGGGGAAAAAGAGACCATTTGTGTCAGGAGATAGAGGTGGGGAGGAGAGGAAGAGGAGGATGGGGAGGTATGAGCTGAGTCTGGGCATCAAAAAGGGACTGTGTTCGAGCCTTTTGCCCCCAGAGTCAGGAACACCTGCTCTATCACCAAACCAGCTGGCACAATACTTGGGTAAGTCACATCACTTTTCTGAGCCTCACTTTTCTCATCTGTCCAATGGGGACGATAAGATTTGCTCTATGGGCCATTCGTTATGAAGGTTAAATAACTCAGCCTTGGTACACACCTTCCTGACCTCAAACACATAAGCAGAATTTTAATGGATATGAGCTATATTCTGCCCCATAAAGTGGGGTCCCTTCAGCAGATATCCATATACCAACCTAATGAGCTCTGGTGTCTACCTGCTCAGAACATTATTTACAAAAGTTAATGAGTGGCCTAGAAGATGGAGTACTGGATAAAGTATTGGACTCTCAAATCTGAAATCTGGAATTTGATCCTTGACATCATATTTGCCTGAGTAATGCTCTGGTTCATTTGCTATTTACTCCTCCTCTCTCTTGCTCACAAATCAACTGTTTAATAAATAAAATAAAATAAAATAAAACACAATTGTTGCCTGGACAGTAAATAGTTCACCAGGTAGAGTATCTACTTTTCTGTGTGTGCTTCCCTGGTTCAAGTCCCAGTGCTCTGGTGTCCTCCGGTGTCCCTCTCTCTGTCTCTCTTTAAAATGCAAAGAGTGAGAAAACAATCCCATAAATGATTAAACTGCATATGCAAGACCCCAGTTCTGCAAAATATAACACACACACATTTAATTAGTTTTTTAAAAAATAATAATTTATAGGATTATTATTGTCACAAAGCTACGTATTCTCATTTCCCTCAAGGCAGATATCACAGTCCAACAAACCATCATCTTGTTCCACCATCAGGATTTAGCTACTGAGGGTGTTTTTTTCATGTGCCAAGGGCTGTGTTGCACACTCTAAACATGTCATCCAATCGTCTCAGGGCTATATTAGCATTGCCCCTTAGAAACATAATGTGAGCCACATGTCTTTCTGGGTAGCAAGATAAGCTGATGTAGCCAGAGAGGTGGCTCAGCAGGTAGAGTACAGGGCTTAGATGCTTGAGGCTCGATGGTGGAACCCTGGCACTGTGTGCTCGATGCTCTGTCTACCTTCTCCTCTTTCACACAAAATTGATATAAACAAATATTTTTAAATGAATGCGAAAAATAGTTGAAATTACTTTTAAGTATGTGTCATTGAATCCAAGGACACAAAAAATTACTTTAATATATGATTCATATTACAAGTATTAATGATGTGTTTGATTTTTTTTTTCACACAGATGTGTGCATCTGACACCTACAGACATCTCAATTCTGGCTTGTCACAGCTTATGACATCAAGATGGCCAAGCAGCCTTAGGTGCTGTGTTCAGACTTTCCCCCCATTTCATCTGCTCAGTTTCATGGGGCTAATGGCCAGTGTATTTGACAGTACAGATAAAGAACATTTTCCTCATGATGAGCAATGGGGAATACATTGACTGATAAGTAGATTCCCATTTTCAGATATAGAAAGAAACTCTGTGAGACCCAAGATCACACAGCTGGTGACAGAGCCAGGAAGCTGGATCTGTCTCTCACCAAAATCCATATTATTCTTAGCTACTTTATCTCCAGAAGTGTTGATCTCTGTCTGGGGCCCCGTGTGTGACCAGCTAACCTCTGATCTCAGATGATCTCTGACCTCATATCTAAACCCTCAAGAGGCTCAGCAATAGAAAGAAAAAAAAAAGTATCACCATTATCTATTTCTCCATAGCAAGCCATCTAAAACTCAGATGCTTAAAACATGATTCCCAGCCCAATTATCCACGGGGAAACTTCAGTACTGCAGTATCTTTCCCTCTCTCCCTCTATCTCAATCTGAAAAAAAAAATAGCCTGGAGTGGTGAAGTCCTAACAATAACACAAAGTTAAAAAAAAAAAAATGAGAAGGAGGAGGAGGAGGAGGAAGAAGAAGGAGGAGGAGGAAGGAGGAGGAGGAGAAAGGAGGAGGAGGAAGAGAAGAAGAAAAAGAAGAAGATGGAGAAGGAGAAGGAGAAGGAGAAGAAGAAAAAGAAATAAGGAGAAGAGGAAGGGGAAGGTGAAGAAGAAGAAGAAATAAGGAGAAGGGGAAGGGGAGGAGGAGGAGAAAGGGAAAGAGGAGGCAGGGAAAGAACAGAGTTCAACAGGATGACTCATCTATCTGTGCTTGACTTGATGCTAATGAGTGTGAGTTTACTGAGACTGGAAGGTGACGTCACTCACAGTGACGACCTTGGTTGCAGTCACTCAAATGTCTGGGGACTACATTTTACTACTATGTAGTGGCTCCTCCTCCTCCTCCAGAAGAATGACCTGTACTCACATATTAAACAGTTCTTTTATGAGCCCATCTGGGTGCTACATGCCCACTCTAGGACTGAGTTCAGTAATCGCAAAATGTCCTTCTTATTATATTCTACTGATAAAACTAAGTAAGGCAGTTCAACCTGAAAGGATGGAGAAATGTGCTCCACTGAGGAGGATATTTTCCACATTGCCATTTACATTTTTCTTACAATTTGCGATAAAATCCAGTGAAGTACAAATACAGCACCAATAGTCGTGGATCTTGGGACCCATTTAATCAAGATATTTTTGTTATCCCTTTGTATCATTTGCAGTGTTTTCTTGAAGAAATCAGATTCTTTGTCCTATAGAATATCCCACTTGTTCAGATATAGCTGACAGCATCTTTACAGGAGCATCATGGAATCTTCATGGATAGTCCCATCTTCATGGGTAACACCACTCAGCATGTCCCTCCAGCCCCTCTATTTCCTGTAAGCTGGTAATTGATCTAGAGTCTTCATCAGATTTGATTCAGTATTTTGGCAGGATTATTTCATGAGTAGTGCTACACTTTCCATCAAGAGATGTCTAGCGTCTCATCATCCTTTGTTTTCTTTGAGGGAGATTTGCAGCTATTGAAGATCATTGCCTAGATTCACTATTTCATTGGTGTCACCAAGTAACAGTACCATAATTTATCACAACCTCATTTATTTGCTGGGTTCCTTCTACAAAGAGAAGTCTCCCTTCACTGATTAATTGGCAACCTGAGGTAGTGTTCATACACTAATGGTAAGGTGAATACTTAATTCGTTCCCTTTGCTTCCCTATTTGCATAATAAAAGCTAGCATTCTCTAACCATTATCTTTCAGTTACATTTTCTTTGGTGTGTAGTGGCTATGAACTCGTAGATTTAAACATATTTCTGTGTCTCCAATACTGTCCTTATCCAATTTATCCCATCATTAGCTATCAGGGCCTTTTTCCACATGATACTACTGTGTCCTGATATAATCTCAGGAATTCTTTTGCTTTTGCTTTCTGGAACTGTAACTCCAGTTCATCTTGAAAGTTCCTACCCTAGACTTGAAACTGACCACTTCTCCAAGGATTTTTTTTTCTTTATATTGCTGAGAAAGCTGGCAGAAGGATAGAAAGGCTTTTATTTAACATCATGAATCTTACACCTCTCTTTTATATATCTTGCACCATTATCTTCTTTCACTCGTGCAATATGTTACAATTCTCAAGCACATAATTCCTCATAATTGTTCACTTGCTTTATTTTGCCATATGTATACAAAAGTCCTAGACTCGCAAGGACCGGTGTAAGGATCCCGGTTCGAGCCCCCGGCTCCCCACCTGCAGGAGAGTCGCTTCACGGGCAGTGAAGCAGGTCTGCAGGTGTCTATCTTTCTCTCCCTGGCACTGTCTTCCCCTCCTCTCTCCATTTCTCTCTGTCCTATCCACCAACAACAACATCAATAACAACAAAAAAAAAATAGTCCTAGACTGACAGAACCAGCACTTCAGCAGCAATGTGACTACTAACATTTTATTATTATTATTATTATTTTAAATTACCAGAGCACTTCCCAGCTCTGGTTTATGGTGGTGCTTGGGATTGAACCTGGGGCCTTTGGTGCCTCAGGCATGAAAGTGTCTTTGCATAATCATTATGCTATCCCCCTGGCCCCTAACATTATTTTAATATAAAAAGTACACAGTCAAATTTCTGTAATTTAAAGTCACTTGGGATATTTCCTCTCTCTAATTATGTCAGCAACTGTGCACAGATTCAGGCTTATTTCACTTTCAATTTTTAGAGATGGATGTCTTATAGTTCATAAAATATCTATGTTTCCAAATGAAGTCTACTAAACAAGAAATATTTGAAACAGTTTAGCTTCGACTTCTGTTTCTACTTCTGTTCCTTCTTTTCCCCTTGTAAAGTTTAACCCTAAAAGGCAAATATTATAACTTTTTTATTTCATAGAAGAGGAAAAAACAAAGCTCTGAGAGGATGAGTTAATTGCCTCAAGTCACACAACTATAGAAGAAAGGACTTGAATTGGAGCTGCTTTCTATCTTATTCTCTTTTCTGTCCCCAGTGTCTATTGTTACCCAATAAATGGTGAATTGATAAAGGAAAGGAGAATTTCAAAAATACTTGGGAGTCCATGGGAAAAAGTGATGGGTAGTTTTATCAATACTAGCACTTCATGGTAGGCAGAAGATCTGAACCAGGACCTCTGAAGAGTTTTCTGAGTGACTGGGCAGAGATAAATACTCCTTCTGGGGACATGGAGGGTAATATTCTGTAGTAAGAGCCTTCTAATTTTGAAAAACTGTTGGCTGATCTGGTTGTTAGACTAATCTGGTAGTCTTATATCCGCTTAGTGGAGTACTCATTGCCTCCTGAACATGGAGCCTGCCACCAATAACCTGCCACTGTATCTCAATGGGCCCATTCATTTTCCTTTGATCAGTGTCCATGTGTCCAAGTCTGACTGTCTACTGAGCAACTAGTGACTGGTTAGCACCTGAAGGCAGGCCAACCTAGCCCAGAGGCTGCTGATGGCCATTGCTCTCGGCCATGGGCATTCCTCCTGCAGTAGAGAAGTAGCACTGTTAGCCTGTCTTGATGGAATTTTCCAGGGAGGCTGCTGAATCAAATTTGTGATGCCAATCTCCAGCTGATAGCTCCCCAGGGCATGGGAGCCCCACCCTTGACATGATTAAAAATTAGGGCTGGATGGTTGCACACCTGGTTAAGCACACATATCACAATACACAAGGACTCATGTTCGAGCCCCAGGCCCCCACCTGCCAGGGAAAAGCTTTGCAAGTGGTGAAGCAGTGCTGCAGGTGTCTCTCTGTTTCTCTCCCTCTCTATCACCCCTTTCCCTCTCAATTGCTGGCTGTCCCCCTCCAACAAATAAAGATAATTAAAAAAATTTTAAGTTTTAAAAAACTTGAGGCTCTTCCAACCGTCTCCCAGAGACATCTGTGCTTCTCTCCTGGAGACTCCCAAGTGGGAGGAGGCTGAGGCTAGAGTGGTAAGCAGGGTCACCTTTCTCTCTACTCTCATTGACTTAAGGGTAGAGATCAATGTCAAGCTGCCCCTTAAGAAAGGCTGACATGCCCTGGACATTCCCATCCACTCCCACTCCATCCCACCTCCGGAACAGGCTGACAATCTCAAACTCAGAGTAAGCACGTAATCCACTTGAAATCCCCCACTTCATCAGCATCCTCTGGCTGAGGATGTAGACCATGTGAGTGAGACAAAGGACCTAAAACTGCCAGGCAGACCAGTGCCAACCCTGGGCTTTAAGCTAAATCTTTTCAGCTCCCAGAGCCTTCTTCCTCAAGGATGAAATGACAATAAAAGAAAGATTCTGGCTGGCAGGGACAGTGGAAGGGTTAAGTGATGCTAAAACATACCAGAGACCTTCAGTCTGAGGATAGAGGTGGCTCCAGCAACACAGATGCCCACTGAGTGGAACTAAGAACCCACCTGCCATTGCAGGACCACCCTACTCACCCCTCCCACACACACACATGTGTTCACCTGAGTGAATGGCAAGGTCACATATGCCATACTGCATTATGCCAGGCTCTCTGTTAGGAGACCCTCAGAAATGTCCCCCAAGGGCAGGAGCCATTCCTCCCAGGATCTCCCCTCCTGCCCTCCCCTACACATGGTACCCACCTCTTGTCTGCTCTGCTACCCACTGACCCACATCCTCCATGGTGAGGTCTTAGCTCCAGAAAGGCCTCAAGGGCATTGAGAGTGTGGTGTCCTGCCTTCCATATTGTGGGTGCCCCTGAAATACCCAAAAGGCACTGGGGAGTATCAGAACTTTGAAATGTGAACATCAAAACGTGTTCTGAACTCTTCAGCCTTAACTTAACCTAGAGAATGAGCAAGAAGCCTCACCTTCATCAGGGACACTGGGTGTGGCCTTGGGCTCAGCTAGCTGTCACTGGACATGACAGCCTTTCTCCTGCAAAGTGGTGTCAAGTTCCTTCCTCCTCTGAATCTGGATTGATTTGGCCACTTTGGCCAGGCCCAGATCCAGAAAAAGACCAGCAGTTTCTTTTCTCTGCTTTCTATTTTGTTTGTTTATATAGTTCAATGTGCTCTAATGCTGAGCTACCTCTCTCATCCAAGGACAGGTAGATTCTGGTAGAAGGTTTGCTCCAAGGCAGGCAGCTCCACGTAGGGATCAAATTCCCCACCCCGAGAATGTCATGTTCTGAGGAAACCCAAACACAGAGAGAAAGCAATACCCTCCAACTTTCCTGCTCCCACCAGCCCAGCCCAGGAGTCCCACCTGAGAGCAAGGTGACCATGGTGCACATTTCAACCCCTGGAGAAGCTGCGCTGGGTGGAGAAGACCCAAGGCTTCAGACATGTCACCCTGCCAAGCTATTCTAGCACCAAATGCTGGACAGGCAGATGGGAGAATGGCCTGACCTCTATGCTCTGCCCCTAAGTTCCTGACCCACAGAATCATGTTTTGACACAATAGCATGGGCACTGGCTAAGTAATAATAGATGATCAGACAGAAGTGGATGTGGCCATGCCAGCTGTGTAGCTGGGGTGCAGGGAGCCTTGGAGGCTGCCTGTGAGGGGGTTGGTAGTTGAAGATGGGGAGGGATCTCATTCCACTGCCTTCCCAGTGGGCAGCCAGCGGGTCCCACCTGCCTGACACAGGAACTTGTTCAAAGCCTCCCCATCCCCACTTTATTTGGCCTTCCCCCAGAGGCCAATTCCTGCCTCCACATAGTGACTTCCACTTTCTAGTGACACAGTTGAACAGGTCTCTGAATAAGGGGGGGGGGGGGCAACAGTGACCTTCCAGCAACACAGTAGGTGATACTTGAGGCCCCAGTGTTTCTGAGGCAAACATTGCACCTTCAGACCCCAAGGAAGTGCCTCCTCCCCAGACCTCCAGCATAATCCTCTTGCCTCAGAGGCCCAGCAGGAAACTCACACACCACACCCCAGGAAAGTGAGTCCCCTCCACCTGCCATGTGAGATATACCCAAAAGAGACACAAAGTCTCAGAGCTAGAGACAAATCAGAGAGAGAACTTGACCAAGACAAAGACAGAGAGGCAGAAATAGGCCCAGAGAAACAGAGACAGAGGCAGAGATAAGGAAATGCAGAGGGAAAAGAAGATAATGACATAGAGAAAAAGATTGCTGGGGGCCAGGAAGTGGCACACCTGGTTAAGTGCTCACCTTACAGTGCACAGGGACCCAGGTTCAAGCCCCTAGTCCCCACCTATAGGGGGAAGGCTTCATGAGCGGTGAAGCAGGTCTACAGATGTTTCTCTGTCTCTCTCCTTTCCTATTTCCCTCTACCCTCTCAATTCCTTTCTGTCTCTATCCAATAATAGATAAATAAAAATTGCAAAAGAGAGAAAAGGATTGGTGAAAACAGAGAAATGAATGGGAGAAAAGGTGATGATAACATTGTTGAGAGGTAAGAATGACAAAGGATCATGGAGGAAGAAAATAGGCCCAGAGAAATAGAGAAAGACAAAGGCAGAGATAAAGAAATGCAGAGGGGAAAGGAGACAATGACACAGAGAAAAAGATTGGTGGGGGCCAGGAGGTGGCGCACCTGGTTAAGTGCTCACATTCCAATGCACAAGGACCCAGGTTCAAGCCCCCAGTTTCCACCTGCAGGGAGGAAGCTTCACAAGAGGTAAAGCAGTGCTACATGAGTCTCCCAGCGTTTATCAAGAAAGGGAGAAGGAAAGAGCAAAAGAGAGAAACTGATAAGAGGGGGAGGGACAGTAGAGGCCAACAGGGTTGTTTAGTTCCCCAGACAGATACAGATTAACCCTCCCCAGACTGTCTGGTCTTCACATACACCCCCTCAACCACCCCTCCATCTCAGCTCTCCCTCCACATTTGACCCCAAGTGCCTCAGGCTAGACCCAGCAGAACCTCAAATCTGCTAACATATGCTCACTTCTAAGTCTCTCAGACCCCAAAGGTGTCACCAAGTCCCCAGGGAAAAAACTGCTACCACAGAAGACCCAAGCAAACTGACCAGCTCTGGCCATCTCTTCCCTACCAGGTCAGCCTCGGCAGCAACCAGACCAGCACATCTAACCCGTGTCTCACTCCTCCCCCCACTGTCCCTGCCCCCATCCCCTCCACACACACACCATCTCCCCTGTCAGACTGTGGACTAGAAGACAGCCCCAGAAAAACGCAACAGGGGGCTCAGGCCACAGGTCAGCAGGGTCTCCATCTCTGCCTCCCACTCCTCACCGCCCCCATTACCTCCCTCCCACCAGCGGATGTGTAGGACCAAGAGGGTCCCCCAGAGCAGGCTCCATAATTCAGGAAGCCAGTGGAGACCGATATTTAAATCATAGCTTACTTTGCTTTGTGTGAGGGAATTTATTAGCCTAGCCCATAAATGTTTTATTCATTAGGCCGTGTAAATAATGCATGCCTGTTTCCATGGAGACTTAACCCTTCAGCTCTCAGAGCCCCAGCCTGCCCTGGCATCCCCACCTTTGCATTATCTTATGACCCCCCTGGTTCTGAAGCCACACAATGACAATAAGACCACCGAGGAAACACAATAACCGTCACTATTATATCATTCATCATTGACTAAACCCTATGGGAGCCAGACTCTGTGACCAGCTCTTTCCCCCACAGTATCATCGTCACATGTGCAACCATCACTGCCTGGTGATGAGGAAACTACAGCTCAGTTGTTCATGGTCACCAGAGGGCAGGGATGAAGTCAGGGTTCATCTGTCCAAGCCCTGCCATTTAAACTTAGCGTTCCCCTCGTCTCTGTGTAGCCAGGGGGCACTCAGAGACCCCTTGCAGGCTGAACTCTCCCTCTGCTTAGTCTGGCTTTACAACATCAGCTGGACTCTTGTAACTGTGAAATTCCAGTTCCCTAAATCTGAAGTCTTGGGGATCACCCATACCAATGCCTGGGCGGCAACATGTGAACTGAGACCCAGAGTGGCACCAGGCTTTCACACAGTCATACCGCAAACCCCATGATCCTTGAGCCCAGGTTTCCCCTCATGCTCTGAGCTGCCTCTTCGGGAGCCTTCTGAGGTCCAAAGGTGACAGCTGTTTGCCCCTCACTTTCCAGACTGGGACTCTGAAATGTTGAGGTTAAGAGCCTGGTTCATGGGGCACTAAGACACTGGCAGGAAGAACATGCTGTGAGCTCCCAGCTGGCCCCTCATTCCCACCGTCACACTTCAGTGCTCTGCTCAGCGAGCGTGGTCATGCCCAGGTCACCTCTACCACCTCAGCTGCTTATTAGGCAGCGTCCACACTGCCCTTAAGACCACTGGGTGACAGCAGTGCTCAAAGGCCACTGTGGCTCCCGTGACCATCACTAGGGGTGTCTGACCCCTTCCATTGGCTTACTCCATCTCTTCTAATTATCAGAATCACAGGTAAGCCCTGATCTGTGAGTAGAGCCCCAGCCCTGCCAGCCAGGGTCTGCAAATAGCAACAGCCTGAAACTTAATCTCGGCTGGAGTGTCTACGTGTCCTTGTTGTTCCACTTACAAGACTAGCTGATTTATTTTATGAGAGAGAGGCAGACCAGAGGTCCACTCTGGCCAGATGCTGTGCCTGGATAGACTTCAGGGCTTCACCCGTGCAAGTCCTTCACTCTACCTGCTGAGCTACTTCCTCACTGCTCTTGCCAAGTTCTTTATTTTTTATTTATTTTAATTTTTTTAATTTTATTGCCACTGGGGTTATCACTGAGATTCGGTACCTGTAGATGAATCCACTGGCACTTGTGGCCATTCCCCCCACCCTTTTTAGTCTCATGGTTATTTTTTGATAGCACAGAGGGAAACTGAGAGGAGAGGAGGAAGTAGAGAAGGGAAGAAAGAGATGCCTGCAGTCATGCTCCACCACTCAAAAAGCTTCCCCGTGCAGAGAGAAACCAGGTGTTTGAGTCTAGGTCCTTGCCCATGGCAAGGTATGCACTCAGCTGGAAGTGTCACCACTGGCCCTTCCTTTTTTTTTTTCTTTATTTGAGGAAAAAGTATATATAAGACTATGGCTGATATGAGATATAGTTTTAATTCTCCCCCAAATTGCTGCTAGCACACCTCACCCACCACCACCAAATTGTCCTCTCTCTCTCTCATAGGACATGAGGCCCCTTGTACCAGTGCTTCCCAGAGGATGGAATGTGGACCCCCAGTGGACAGCAGAGCCCAGTGCATTTTTATTGGGGAAGCTGTCTACTTTTTAACTGTCTTCAGACTTACTCAAGTCAAGAAGAAAGTCCTATGCTGACTGGTTTGTTGGCTGGTTTTGTTGGTTATTTCCAGAGTACTGCTCAGTTCTGGCTTATGGGAGTGCTTGGGCCTTTGGTGCCTCCGGCAAGAAAGTTTTTTTGCATAACCGCTATGCTATCTCCTCCACCCTGGTTCTGGCTTGTCAAATATATCCCAAACAACACAAATCACCCTTTAAACAAAGATTGAAGGTCCTGGGCTTGTAGCTCTCTGCAGACTGCAGAAACTGATTGGAGTTTAATCAAACCCTTGCACTATCATTATGTTTGCTTATATAGTTGCCTTCATTTACAGCAAGTAATGCTGGTTTTCCAATTAATAGCAATAATGATGATAATATAACAAAGATGTAGATTACAGCAAGTCTGGCATTGCTCTGACTTTTGCTTACTTTAACTCATCTAATCCTTAGAAAACCTTATGGAGTAGGAACATTATTAGCCCCGTAGGAGAGAAGAGGAAACTGAGGCACAGAGTGGTTAGTACTGGCCCCAAGCCACCCAATTTGAGTTTATCATTTCTCATGGGTAAATTTTAAAGTTTAGTAAAAGGGAAGGCACAATGTACCAAGAAATATGCACTAAGAAAACAATCGTACGGGGAGAGTACACGGACGAACAAAAGTCATACAACCTCTATCAAACTCAGCACTGTGCACCCATGACTTCATCCCCATAAACTCCACCACCCTCCTCCCTGCTCAGAGCCAGTGAGAGCCAAGCCTCACTGGGTTTGAACTCTTTGCTGTGAGGAGGGCCCAGAACTGCACATCTGTCCTGTGTGCTGAGGGATGAGGAGAGAACCGTGTCTGATGGGCACCCCCCTCACGGACGCCTCAAAGCCCCCACAGACTGGTCTTATCATTATCTACCTGCGCACGTGCATGAAGCTCGACACGGTGAAAACCTCCCTCTCCCCAGTGAACACACGTGATGGAAAGCCTGGTTTTGAAGCCTGACGGTCAGACTTCAGAGTGCTTAATTCTTAACCACTGAGATACATGGCTTAAATGATCAAGCAATGGTGACATCTGACTCCCTAAACATCAACTGTGCCTGTAGCCAATATCCCTAGCATTTCTTTTAGTCATCCAGTGGGTTTCCTGTTTATGGCTCATCCACAAGAAATAGACTGTACACCTGCAGGGGGAGTCACAGTGCTCCCACCCTGGACTGGGAGGAATTTGCTCAGTAGATTCTCACGTGAGTGCCTGGACTTTTTACTTTTCTTTTTCTTTTTTTAATGTAACAGCTCTCAGTGTCTACCAGTGGTTGCCAGAATTACTATTTGATTAATGTCTTATACCATAAAGTTAGCCCCTGTACCAGTTGCAACCCCTGGCACCTAGTAGGCCTACAGGTAATACTTGAAGAATGAGTGAGAGGCCTGGGCTGTGGGCCACCTGGTTAAGCCGCACATATTACCAAGCACAGGGATCCGGGTTTTAGCCCTGCTCCCCACCTGCAGGGGAGTCTGCTTGTGAAGCAGGTCTGCAGGTGTCTATCTTCCTCTCTCAATTCTATCTTAAAAAAAAAAAAAAAAGATAGCCACCAGGAGCAGTGGATTCATAGTGCAGGTACCAAGCCCAAGCAATAACCCTAGAGGGGAAAAAAGAAGAAGAAGAAGAAGAAGAAGAAGAAGAAGAAGAAGAAGAAGAAGAAGAAGAAGAAGAAGAAGAAGAAGAAGAAGAAGAAGAAGAAGGAGAAGAAGAAGGAGCTATCTTACAAAGAGACTCAAATCCTAGGAACAGTCTCTAATTACCAACACCCTTAAATCATCACAAGAGATAGCATCACAAAACTTTGGACCAAAGTCCTGGATGAGATCACACTTCTGTGTGACATTTCCAGATCAAAATGTGCATTTCAACCAGCCTTGGGGCTGGCAGTTCTGACCTTTCCTCCTGTGATGGGTCCCAGCATCAAGATGGTTCTTGGGTCACTGGCCACTCACATGCCTCCCAGGCCCTGTATAGACCCATGCCCAGCTTCCCAAGGTACACTCACTCCTTTATACTTCTCTCCACATCCCTCCCTTCCATGGCCCAGAGCCCCTTATACTGAACAGTTCATGCCCCAGATCTCAGGGACCCACTTAAAAGCGTCCACGGGTCTGATTGAGCTCCTCCAAGAGACATGTTTAAATGTTGTAATTGAGTCTTTGTAGATGTAATCAAACTCAAGCAGGCCCTATTGGATTAGGGTATGACCTTAATCAATTCCTCTGGTATTCTCTCTCTCTCTCTTTTTTTTTTTTGAGGGAATTAATGGTTTACAGTAAATATAGTTGTTGGTACATGAGTAAAATTTCTCAGTTTTTTGCAAGACATTCTAACCTCCCACCTAGGTCCTCCTGCACCATCATACCCCAGGACCTGAAAACCTTTACTTTGGTGCAATACACCAAACCCAGTCCAAGTTCTTTGTGTTTCCTTTTCTGTTCTTATTCCTCAAATTTTGTCTATGAGTGAGATCATCCCATGTTCATCCATCCTTCTTTTTCTGGCTTATCAGACTTAACATGATTTCTTCAACTTCAATCCTAGATGAAGAAGGTGAATTCATTATTCTTTTTTTTTTCCCACCAAGGTTATTGCTGGGCCTCAGTACCAACATTACAAATCCACCAACTCCGGCAGCAGGTTTTACCTTTTCTTCCCCTGGTGTTTTTTTATTTGCCAGGACAGAGAGAAATTGAGAGAGGAGGGGAGACATAGAGGGAGGGAGACAGATAGACACCTGCAAACATACTTCCCTGCTCATGAAGTGTTACCTGCCCCTGCAGGTAGGGAGCTGGGGCTCAAACTAGGTCCTTCACATGGTGATATGTGTGCTTAATCAGCTAAGCCATCACCTGGACCCCCATTATTCTTAATAGCTGAGTACTATTCCACTGTGTAGACATATATACACCACAATTTTCTCAGCCACTTATCTGCTGTTGCAGGGAGGGAAGCTTCATGAGCAGTGAAGCACTGCTGCAGATCTCTCTCTCTCTCCTTCACTATCCCCCTCCTCTCTCAACCTCTCTCTGTCCAATCAAAAATGAAAGAAAAATAAAGTTTTTTAAAAATATATAAGAGGGAGTCGGGCGGTAGCGCAGCAGGTTAAACGCAGGTGGCACAAAGCAAGGACTGGTGTAAGGATCCCAGTTCCATCCCCTGGCTCCCCACCTGCAGGGGAGTCGCTTCACACCGGTGAAACAGATCTGCAGGTGTCTGTCTTTCCCTCCCCCTTCTGTCTTCCCCGCCTCTCTCTATTTCTCTCTGTCCTATCCAACAACAACGACATCAATAGCTACAACAATAAAACAACAAAGGCAACAAAAGAAAATAAATAAATAAACAAATAAATATTTTAAAAAATATGTAAGAGAAATTCAGCAGCAGAGAGGCCACTGGGGGACAGTGATGCTAAGGAATCAGCATGGTGCATCTGCCATAGGTGGGTACCTCTCTGTCCGTGGGTTCTGACATGCTGTGGGCCTGTTGCTGCAGCAACCACAGCATCAAGAAAGGCCTCTAGCCTCTCTGCTCAGCATCTCATAAAAAATGTCAGCCCTTATACTAAGCCCCAGCTACCCAGAACAGAGAAATTGACAAAAGGTGTGTTTCTGGGAATTGAAGAGTACTGGGTAAGCTTTGAACAGAAGGATTGGTTCCAGTACTATCTGCTGCACCCAGAGAGCACCTGCTCTGTGACAAGTCCTCTGTGTGTGTTCTGTGGGGTCTTCCTCTCAGCCCAAACTATAGTGTCACCTCCACCTGATACCTAAGCAAACAGCGACTCAGACAAAAAATAGTCAAGTGTCCCCAAAAGATTATGATAGAACCAGAAGTCAAATCTAGGCCTCTGTGACTCCAGGTCTGTGGTGCTGGCCTTCCAGTTTAGGGGTGAGAAAGACACCCCCAAGAAGGCATTGAACAAAACAAAGAAAGAGAGAGAGAGAGAGAGAGAGAGAGAGAGGAAGAGGGGAGAGGAAAAGTGAGAGGGAGAGGAAAAGGGAGAGGGAGAGGGAGATGTAGAAATGAGAACTGGGAGAGGCCAGTAGCTTTGGACAAGGGACCTTGGGAAGTGCTCTGAAGAGGTGGTATGGGCCAAGTTTGCCTATGTCGAACCCCTGGCTCCAGCCTCCCACAACTGCCCCTGCACACACCTTACCAGTCAGTGCCCAACTGGACAGCAGATCCAGAGGCTTCATGCCTCAGGGAGTGTTGGGAAGCACTGTCTGCTCCATGAATGCCATGTCCCAACACCATCCCTAGGGGCATCCATGAGGATGGGGCTTTGGAAGAAAACTAGTAACTCTGTTCTTTCAGATCTCACAAATGGAAGGGGAGGCGACTGGGCACCAGGAGGAGAATGGTCACTCCCTTCAGCCCATGCAACCTTCCTCGATGCACTGCTAGCTTCCTCAAGATCCCCTTCCATCACCCAAGGAGCCTAAAGCCCATCCTCCAAAGGACCTGGCAGAATTGGTGGCTCATTGTGGTTCTAAGGACTGGCAGGTGCTCCTCCTCAAATGCCATAACCCCCGAGAATCAATAAGTGACACTAGGCAAGTCCCACACTCAGTCCTGATAATAAAAGGCAGGTACCAGAAGACAGGACAAATTATCCTGGTCCCAGTCCATGGTGGGAATCTCTGGGAGAGCCAGAGGCTCACACCTCCATGTTTGGGTGAGCTGCACTTCAACCTTCAAAGCAAATGGCTGCATTGGGGACCTTCACCTGAGGAAGAGAGGTGTGTATATGACAGGTAGCTGTGCCTGACCTCCATTTCCCATGTCGACATTAGCGTGCTCAGCTCCAAAGGGATTTCCTGTAACATTTCACTTTTCTTGTCCCTCCCAGATTCCTGAAACACTCTCCATCTCCTGTTCTCTCACCTCCTCCCCAGTCATTCTTTCTCTATATACTTCTAGATTATTCCTAATGGCCAATTGTCCTTAGAGACTGTTCTCTCCCCGCTTATTTCCTGAAAGGTCTCATCCACTTCCTGGCTTCTCCCTCAGATGGTTTCTTCAATGCAAACCCTCTGTGAGGCTACAGACCCAGCACTCCAGCAGCTTCTCCACAGCCACCAAAAGTGTCTGTAGGTTGTGCAGACTCAGTGAGCTCATTGCCCAGCCCTTTCCTCCACCCCAGAAGGTCAGCCTGCTCCCTGTCTCAGTGAAGAATGCCCTCTAACTTGTGAGATAAACATCTGTAAAGCCTCACTTTCGCTCCTGCAAATAAAACCCATTAGCTAGTCCTGTATCTTCTCCTTCTTAAGCATCTTTCTAATCAGCTTGGTTTCTCCATCCCCTGGGCCACTGCCTCAGCTCAGATACACTTCATTGTTCACCTGGGCCTTCCTATCAGATGTAGCAGCTGCATAAATCTTTCTAGAAAATTAACCTAGTTGAAAGTCTAGAAAACCAGAATGAGAACTTACCTGAGCTGATTCCAGAACAACCCAGGAGGTAAACCAATCTGGAGTTCAGAAACTAGAGCTCTGACATTGAGACCAAAATTCTCTGCCCCCCACCCCAACCCCCAGACTCAGAGGCTGAAGTCCAGCATGGCTCACCCAGCTCATTTTTCAGAAAGAGTCACACATGACTCACCCTCCTTCCACCAAGATCCTTTATTGCATTTTTCTCAAAGAAAAACAAGTGTCGATGGGGAGAGGGTTAACAGTTTATTCTATTTTTTCTGAGTGATTTTATCACTGTCGTTAGAACATTCATTGAAGTAAGTGAGGAATCCATCACGGGCTGACAGCAGTGTGCAGACTAATGGCTGTTAGATGGTAATAATTTTTAATATGATTTTTATTTCACTTAATTTCATATGTGCTTGACAAAAGGTCCCCAGTCACTGGGGAGCAGTGCGGAACTGGGAATATGCTCACAGGAAGGTCTATTAAGCCAGGTGCTGGAAGCATTTCAAAGAAACAGCTTTGCCATCATGGTTGAGGGGAAAATGGCTGGAACTCGGTAGGGTGAAGGGTTCTGCTCACCATGTCAGCATCACACCCCCCACAGACACTGGCATCCCCACGCCTCAGGATCCTGTAAGAGAGACAGGCACTTAAGTGATAGGTGTGCCCACATGCATACACACGACACAAATGCTGCTGAACTTGTGACAGGACACAGTCACACTCAGTAAGTCACTCTCTGAGTTTTCAAAAACAGAAAGAAAAAAAAACACCAATAGGTAGAAATGACACACACAAACATGCAAACTACAAGTCAGCAAGAGAAAGACAACTAATCTCCTGGCAAGACACAATTTCATGTTAGGAAGCAGACAACTAGCCCATCTCCCATCCCACACACACAGAGAGAAAACATATAGATTTAGTCACCGTTCACACACATAAAAGTAACCACAAACAAGACATCTCTCAGTCACCAAAAAACAAATACAAACATCCTACTGGGTTGAACCTGGACCCTGTCAGTGGATCATGAAGTCTTGTGGGATTTGCTTTTTTGTTTGTTTGTTTGTTTGTTTTGTTTATTTATTTGAACTCTTTAAGAGTGAGGGAAATAGCTCAACATGTTAGAGCATGGTGTTAGTATACTAATAGTATACCTACTATATATGAGACTACAACATAACAGGTTCAGTCCCCAACACCACCATAATCAAGAGCTGAACAGTGCTCTAGACTGACTCTCTCTCTCTCTCTCTCTCTCTCTCTCTCTCTCCTTCTTCCCTCCCTCCCTTTCTCTTCTTCCCCTTCTTTCTCTCTAATTTACATAAATAAATCTTTAATAACTCTTAGAATTGTTGAGAAGACCAGTCCTTGTGTCTAAAGACAAGCCTCTAGGAGTGACCTTGGGGGTAAAGGAGAAAATTTCTGTTTTGTGTTTCCTAATTTTCTCAGCATCGCACTCCCAACAGGAAGCAAGAGTGAGCTGGAATAGGAATAGATAAGGATGAAACCAAATCTGACGGTAGCCCATGTCTACAACAGACTGAAGTGAAATGGGAAGAGCCTCTGGGAGATGCTGGTTTGAGGAATCAGGTACTCCCAGATGTGCATCAGATTAAAGTGAACCAGCCCACATACCAAGGTCATAGAGTGAGCTCCACAGTCCTCAATGAAAGGGATTTACACCACAGGAAGCTAGAGGGGTCTTACAGCCACATCAACAGGACTTGAATCATCATAGGGGACCCACCCGTGACCAGATGATCAATTGAGGGGGGAGGTGAAGGAAGGTAGAGAAGCTATAGTCTTTAGCCCTTCAATTGTCTACCCACCAGACACAGACATAGAGGCAAAAGACATCTCATATTCCCGCGGACATCCTGCATTCAGAGATGTCTACAGATGAAGTAAACCCCACTGTCACACACCTGACGACTCTCATTTACACCAAGGCAAAGTCTGCAGGAAGCTGAAATGGGCTAACAAAAACCCATTGACCCTTGGGTTATCCCAATGGGGAGAGGGAGAGAGAGAGAGAGAGAGATAGAGAGAGGTGGCACCTTCTGTGTCTGTGTCAAGGTGTTTTATAGTCCTAGTCACAAACCTGCCCAGGGACCTCATGCTGATCAACAGTCAGTATACTCATCTCTCAGTTTGACTCTGAGAGGAGCTGCAATGTGGTGCTAAGAGAAACCTCTAGAGTCAGGCTGCCTGAGTTGAAATCCCACATCTGCCTATTCAAAGAATTTGTGAATTTGGAAAAGCTACTTAACCTCTCTCTATCCCTGTGTCCCCATCCACAGATTTGTAATAGTAAGTCTTACCTCACAAGTAAGCATAAATGAAAGAATGTGACTTGTAGAAAGCTTGCCTACTGTCATTATTTTTAAATTTCATTTTAATGAGAGAAATAAAGAAGGGAGGGAGGAAGGAAAGAAAGGAAGAAAGAAAGAAAGAAAGAAAGAAAGAAAGAAAGAAAGAGAGAAAGAAAGAAAGAATGAATGAATGAATGAATGACGATAGATACCAGAACACTGCACAGCTCTAGCTTATGGTGGTACAGGGGATTGAACCTGGGACCTCAGAGCCTCAGGCATCGAAGTCTTTTGTATAAACATTATGCTATCTCCCCCACACTACTGTCATTATTTTTAAGTGTCTTCTGGGAAGGGTAGGAATTACATTTCCCTAGGTTATTTTAGAGTTGAGGGAATTCTTTGAAGGCTGGGGAAGTTATTTCCTAATATCATTTATACTTTCCATCTCTTATCCTTCTTGGGTTGGTGTTTTTAGTATTAAGGGAGTTTTATGTTACTATATTGAGGTCAATTGCTCTCTGATATAGACACTTGAGAAGAGTTTTCAAACATTCCCTCTAGTCCTTGAAGAACTACACCCTCAAGCAAGAGGCTGGCCTGAACATTATCAGCACCTTGGATGGCACCAAGCCTCTGTCCAGTGTGCTGACTGGGACTTGTACACATCACATCCTAACCAGGAAATTCAGGAGAACACTCCTCTGGAGACAGAGACTGGTGGAAGGGGAGGAGGAGGGAGGAGGGAAGTTTGGTGGTAGAAGGATAATGTTATTGATTCACCAGAAAAATATGAAACTGAAGAAAGAAATCCTTTCACAAAAGAAATTTTGGGGAAGGGGCAGGCAGTGATGCAGCCAGTTCTTCTTCTAGCGTTTGCCCTTCTTCCGTAGCCAGTCAACAGCGTCAGGTTGAAAGCTGTCAGGAGCTGCTTGTTGCTGGCTTTGAAAGTGACTGGGATCCATGTGGATTCAGTCGGCTAGGAAGGATCGTCAGTTTCCCCAATGAATGGGTACTCACGGGATGCACCACGAGAAGGTCGATCCAATGCAGCCAGTAAAGCACAAACACAGCCATGTGCAAGGACCCAGTCCCCACTTGCAGAGGAGAAGCTTCACAAGCAGCGAAACAGTGTTGCATGTGTCTCCCTCTCTCCCTCTCTAGATCCACACTCCCTCTGAATTTCTCTCTATCTCTATTAACAAAAGAAAGGAGAAAAAAGCCCCCAGGAGCAGTGAGTTTGTCATGCAGGCACCAAGCCCCAGAGATAACCCTGAGAGGGAAGAAGGAAAGGAAGGAGAGAGGGAGACTGACCGACTTCTGGGAAGTTCCAAGGCAGCCTTGTTCATCTAGCCTGGAGCCATCTGCAAGGTTACTATCCCTGGATTAGCCATCTCCCAGACTCCATTCCCAAGCAAGGATATACAGAGGACTGGGAACTCTTTGGTTCACACATATTGCACATGAATGGTGGGGCAGGGCTCATACTACTTTCTCTATATACATTATCTTAGTTAAGGGTGAGGGTAGATAGCATAATGCAAAGAGACCCTCATGTCTGAGGCTCCACAGCTCCACAGCTCCAGGTTCAATCCCCCTGCACCACCACAAACCAGAGCAGACCAGTGCTCTGGTTAAAAAAAGGAGGGGGAGTTGGGCAGTAGCGCAACGGGTTAAGTGCACATGGCGCAAAAGGCAAGGACCCTGGTTCGAGCCCTCGACTCTCCACATGCATGTGAGTCGCTTCACAGGCGGTGAAGCAGGTCTGCAGGTGTCTCTCTTTCTCTCCCCCTCTCTGTCTTCCCCTCCTCTCTCCATTTCTCTCTGTCCTAACAACAATGACATCAATAACAATAATAACAACATCAACAATGAAAACAACAAGGGCAACAAAAGGAAAATAAATAAATAAATAAAGTAAACATTATCCTAGTTAATTTTTTAACCACTTAGTAAGGTAGACGTTATCACTTTCACCTTCATTTGCACATGACATTCACACAATTAAAGAGCAACATTCACATACATGTAGACTTAAGGTCCCAACAACTCTCTGTCTTGGTGGCTTATGTACCTATCCCTATTGACCAGGCCTGACAAAGAAGGGATTATCAAAACAGTCTGCTGAAGAAATGAATAAAAACATAAGCAACCACAAAGTCCAGTGGTGTGTGTCCTCATTTCTTCATTGTTGTGTTTCTAAACAGGAAATCTGGCCCACCTTGAATGCTGATTCTTCAGATACAGAGGTCTTCACACAAGTTTTTTCTGGTATCCTCTCTCTTTCCCACAATTGGAGTCTAACAAGCCTCTGGTGCTTGTCAGCAGAGCTGGATTGCTTTAAACCTCCCTGGATCACAGACTGAATGTCTAAAACCTGCCTCCACATAGGGTGGAATAACTAGTCCTGGTTAGGCTGCCAACTGTGAGTTTTCAGTAGGAGCTGCTGTGCAAAGTGGTAGGTACTCAAAAGTGGCAGTGCTCATTATTAATCCCACGGGACATCAAGGCTATCTTCACCTTGGCATCTATAGGGAGGGCTGATTTAAGGTAGTTTCCAAGGAGGTGGTAAGTCCATGAGGAGGATGGCCCAGGGATAGGACTAAGTTAACCCAATTACCAAATAATGTGATGATAACAATAACTATCCATTGTCTTCTTGAACCATAAGACAGCAGGAGCCTCACATTTCCACTATAGAGCCTGTATTTCTCCCAGTCCTGGAACCTTAGGGTGGGGAGCACTTTCCTGCATTCTCCTTTCAATTCATATCAAATAATATTGCATCCACCGATCGCAACCGAATCGACACAACGAGTACCACCTCAGCATGCTTCACTTCAGACTGTGTCCAGACTTCAGGTGTGGAATGACAACCCTTCAGCTTCATTATTCGAGTGAGACCTTTCCTTTCATAGTATTCTCTAATTCCATTCCAGGTGGTTCACTTCCTAACAAAGTCCAAAACCTAGATATAGACCAGGTCCCATGAGATAGAGCATATGTTCACATGTATCCATAAATTAGGGCAAAACATATATCTGAAAGCAAAAGTACATAATGATCTGCAGTGAGTACACCCCAACACTTCATCTGCACTATTCCATTCTTTAGGTCCATAATTGTTCAACAATTTGTTTGGCTTTGTATGTTAACTCTCTTTTCAGCCACCAGGTTCCAGATGCCAGCATGATGCCGACCAGACTTCCTTGGACAGACGACCCCACCAGTGTGTCCTGGAGCTCCAATTCCCCAGAGACCCACTCTACTAGGGAAAGAGAAAGGCAGACTGGGAGTATGGATTGACCAGTCAACACCCGTGTTCAGCGGGGAAGCAATTACAGAAGCCAGACCTTCCACCTTCTACAACCCACAATGACCTTGGGTCCATACTCCCAGAGGGATAAAGAATGGGAAAGCTATCAGGGGAGGGCATGGGATATGGAAATCTGGTGGTGGGAATTGTGTGGACTTGTACCCCTCCTATCCTATGGTTTTGTTAATGTCTCCCTTTTTAAATAATAATAATAATAATAAAAGAAATGCAAGTCCCCCCCCCCCTGCAGGGGGAGAGCGTTATGAGTGGTGAAGAAGGGCTACATACAGGTCCCTCTCTACCTCCCGGTCCCCTTTCAATTTCTCTCTGCCCCTACTCAATAATAAATAAAAATGTCTTTTTAAAAAAGAAAGAAATACAAGGTAAAGTCAGATCTCTCACCTGGCACCACATAGGAGCACCACACCCAGTGAGAACTTCATGAGTGGATTGGCGTTTTAGTGTCTTTCCTCTCTGTCTCTATCTGATATTGAAAGAAAAAGGACTGTAAATCAGTGGGCAACTTCTACCAGGAAGTCTTTGTCAAAGATGATTAAAGAAGAAAAATAACTAGAGTTCCTTTGGACTATATTAACTGAGCAAAATCATTCTGTTTGTTAGCCTTCCTCAGGTCCAGACAGCACAGCCAGGGAGAAAAACATCAGTAAACTCTAGTAGTTGTAAAAAGCATTGATTTAGGAGGTTGATTTTATTCAGAACTTTACTTTTTTCACCTACTTGCTGTGTGCCTTTAAGCTACTACTTTCTCTAGGTCCTAATGTTCTCAGCTCTAGAATGGAATGACAAGAGCTGGTGGGTAGCACACCCATCTGAGCACACACGTCACCATGCACAAGGATCCAGGTTAAAACACCCAGCCTGGTGGTCGGGCAGTAGTGCAGCGGGCTAAGCATACATGGTGCAAAGCGCAAGGACCAGCATAAGGATCCCAGTTCAAGCCCCCGGCTCCCCACCTGCAGGGGAGTCACTTTACAGGCGGTAAAGCAGGTCTGTAGGTGTCTATCTTTCTCTCCCCCTCTCTGTCTTCCCCTCCTCTCTCCATTTCTCTCTGTCCTATCCAACAAGGGACATCAACAACAACAATAATAACCACAATGAGGGCAACAAAAGGGGGAAAAATGGCCTCCAGGAGCAGTGGATTCATGGTGCAGGCACTGGGCTACAGCAATAACCCTGGAGGCAAAACAAACAAACAAATAAATAAGTAAAATAAAATAAAATAAAAATAAAACAGCCAGCCCCCCTCTGCAGAAGGGAAATTTTATGAATGATGAAGCATGCCTGCAGGTGTCTCTCATTCTCTTTATTTCTTGATTTTCCTCTCAATTTATTTCTGTCCTAACAAATAAAAATGGGGAGTAAAAAGGAAGAAATAGCCACCAGTCATGGTGGATTCATTGTGCAGACACCAAGTCCCACGATATCCCTGGTGGTGAAATTAAAAATAAATAAATAAAATACAGTGTAACCTAGGAGGCATTATATTAATTTAATGAGTGAATGATATAGAGCTTTGAACACATCACAAAGGTCACAGAATGGTTGGTGTTACCCCAGCCTACAAGCCAATCAGAGGTTGGCACTAATTTGGGTAAGGCAGCACATGGAACACATTCTGACATCTTTTTTTATTGCAAGAGAAAAAGATCATTGCTTTACCATTTTATGTGGTACCAGGGATAAAACCCAAGGTCTCACACATGCCACCTCCCTAGCTCTCAGTCTGACATCTTGTCTTAAGGGGAATGGAGAGGTATCTATGTAGGGCCCCCACAAGACCATTCCCTATGGACACTGCTTCATAAACCCCTTAAGTGGATTTACCTTAGTTTGGATCTTTTTGTCATTCCTCCTTCTCTGGAAGGGAGCAGTGTCACCAAGTCAGAGTGGATTAGCCTGTGTTATACCTCAGATCAACACTCTGGTGAGTCTAGTTTAAATTTGATTTCACCAACAGAGCACACAGCAAAGCCAACCATGCCATTGAACACATGCACACACACTTGTGCACATGTGTGTATACATACACACACACACACACACCTGGTTCTGAATGCAAATGGAGATTAAGGTAAATTCTAGCTCTATCACTGGACTGAACCCAGCCCTGCCCTCTCTGGTCCTTGATTATCCTACCTATAAGATGAATGAGGGGGGCTACGCAGTAGCACACCAGGTTAAGCGCACATAGTATGAGTGCAAGGACCTGCACGAGAATCCAGGTTCAAGCCCCCATGTCCGCACCTGCAGGCGGGTTGCTTTACAAGCAGTGGAACAGGTCTGAAGATGTCTGTCTCTCTCCCTCATTATCTCTCCCTCCTCTCTCAGTTTCTCTCTGTCCTATCCAACAATAACAACAACAGCAGCAGCAACAACAACAGTAACAACAATGAAAAAGAGATGGCTGCCAGGAGCAGTGGACTCCTAGTACAGGCACCAAACCCCAGAAATAACCCTGGAGGCAAAAAGAAAGAAAGGAAGGAAGAAAGAGAGAGAGAAAGAAAGAAAGAAAGAAGGAGTGAAAGAAAGAAAGAGAGAGAGAGAAATAAAGAAAGGAAGGAAGAAAGAGAGAGAGAAAGAAAGAAAGAAAGGAAGGAAGGAAGGAAGGAAGGAAGGAAGGAAGAACAACTCTCAGAAGGCTAGAAATGGACCTACCCTATGATCCTGCAATTCCTCTTCTGGGAATATATCCTAAGGAACCCAACACAAACATCCAAAAAGATCTGTGTACACATATGTTCTTAGCAGCACAATTTGTAATAGCCAAAACCTGCAAGCAACCCAGGTGTCCAACTACAGATGAGTGGCTGAGCAAGTTGTGGTCTATATACACACAATGGAATACTACTCAGCTATAAAAAATGGTGACTTCACCGTTTTTAGCCGATCTTGGATGGACCTTGAAAAATTCATGTTAAGTGAAATAAGTCAGAAACAGAAGGTTGAATATGGGATGATCTCACTCTCAGGCTGAAGTTGAAAAACAAGATCAGAAGAGTAAACACAAGTAGAACCTGAACTGGAATTGGCATATTGCACCAAAGTAAAAGACTCTGGGATGGGGGGGGGGGGGAATACAGGTCCAAAAAGGATGACAGAGGACCTAGTAGGGGTTGTATTGTTATATGGAAAAATGAGGAATGTCATGCATGTACAAACTGTTGTATGTACTGTTGAATGTAAAACATTAATTCCCCAATAAAGAAATTTAAAAGAAAAAGAGAGAGAGAAAGGGAGAAAGAGAAAGAAGGAAAAGAAAGAGTGAGGGGCTTCATCACCTCTCAGAGTGCCTACTGATTCAGTATGTCTGGGCCAAGAAGAGGGATCTGAACCCTGTAATCTGCCCAACCCTCCTCCTTCCCAGGTGGCCCCAGTAGTGACTGGAATAAAAGGAAAAGAGCTCTTGGAATACTGGAGGAACCCGCTGCTTTGCCAACCACTCCTTCTCTTCACATTGTGTTTTCTCCTTCAAGCTTTACTGAGAAAGTAAGAGATAATAGTGTTTCAAGGTTAAAGGCAAGGATTTTGGAAATAGCTACAACTGTGATCAAGACTCAACTCTGCCCCTCATTGATGAACTACCTAATCTCATTGAAGCCCAGTGACAAAAGCAGGAGATCAATACCTTCCTCATGGCACCTCTGCGATTAAGGAAGTTCACAAATGGGAAGTGTGTGACTTCTATGCTCCTGGGAAGAAATGGTTGCAAGAATGTTGGGCTCAGGAAGTCCCAACCAGGCCCAGCCCTCAAAGCTGCTCATGCCCTCAGCAGTTATCCCAACTCCCACCCCACCCCACACCCCACATGATGCAGCAATTCCACACCTAAAAGTGCCAAGAGGATGGAAAGCACCTGGTATCTGCACCCAATATAAATAAGTGTACATTAAAGTTGATTATCAGCCTTACTTATAGCCAAAAAGTGGAAACAATCCAAACATCCATTGGTTGATGAATGGATGAACAAAATGTGAAATACAATTATATCAACACAATGGACTTTTATCTGGCACTAAAAAGAAATCAACAGTTGGAATCTGGTGATGTTCCACCTGTAGGACGCATGTTTTACCATATACAAGGACCTGGGTTCACATCACAGTCCCCATCTGTAAGGAGAGAAGCCTCACAAGCAGTGAAGTCTGTTGCAGGCGTTACTCTTTCTCTCTCCCTCTGTTCTCCCCTCCCCACTCAATTTCTCTCTTCTTATCAAAATAAAAGAAAGAAAAAATGACTACCCAGGAGTGGTAGTCATACAGGCACAAAGCCCAAGCAAAAAGCCAGGTAACAATTAAATAAATAAACAAGCAAATAAATAGGTGAAATGAAAAGGAACCAAAGTACTAATATGTGGCACAACAGAAATGAACCTCAAAACATTTTGTTAACTGAAAAAACCCAGACTCAGATGTTCACATGGTGCATGATTCCATTTATATGAAATGCCCAGACAAAGT
This sequence comes from Erinaceus europaeus, assembly GCF_950295315.1. Classification (NCBI taxonomy): domain Eukaryota; kingdom Metazoa; phylum Chordata; class Mammalia; order Eulipotyphla; family Erinaceidae; genus Erinaceus; species Erinaceus europaeus. The sequence continues at coordinate 97,969,700 of NC_080171.1, read as the reverse complement.
GAGTTTACAGAGACAGAAAGTAGACCAGTGGTTGCTGGGGACTAAAGGAGAGTGACTACTTAGTGTGTACAGGAAGTTTCTTCAGGGAGTGATTAAAACATTCTGGGATGGACCGGGTGGTAGTATACCTGGTTAAACACACATGTTACAGTGCACAAGGTCCCATGTTCAAACCCATGATCCCTACCTACAGGGGGAAAGCTTCACAAGTGGTGAAGTAATGCTGCAAGTTTCTCTCTGTCTCTCTTCCCTCCCTGCCCCTCTCAATATCTGACTGTCTCTGTCAAATAAAGATGATTTTTTTTAAAAGCATTCTGGGATTGGGTAGTAATAATTGTTGGGCAACTTTTCCCTATAATAACTACTGAATGCCCAATTAAAAAGATAAATTTTTGGTATATAAAGTATGTATTTTCAAAGAAGAAGAAGGAGGTGAAGAAGAGAAAGAAATAATAAAAAGAGGGCCAGGTGGTGGTGCACCTGACTGAGTGCACATGTTGCAATGTGCAAGGACCCAGGTTTGAGGCCCCAGTTGTCACCTGCAGGGGAAAGCTTTGCGAGAGGTGAAGCAGGGCTGCAGGTGTCTCTCTCCATCTCTATCTCTCCATCTCCTCCTACCCTCTCAATTTCTGACTGTCTATACCCAATAAATAAAGATAATTAAAAAATCAAACTAAAAAGAATGGAAGAAAAGAAGGGTGCATTCTCATCAGGACCTTGAAGTTTCTCATAAGCCCAGAAACCCTGCAGAATCCTCAGATAGGCTTAGAGTTCAGAGAAAAGGTGGACACAGACCTGAGCTCAGCTAAGGGCCAGGTGCTGGGTTGTTTTGGCCTAAGAACCTCCTAAAATAGCACAGATAGTAGTTGAGAGCAGGGCATGAGAAGCAATCCTCATTTTAAATCTGGATCCAATCTCAGGCTTATTGGTGTTTTGTTTTCTTGGTTTTGATGTCTTCAGTGCTTTACCACTGAGGATAACTTAGAGAGAGGAGAGAGAGAGAGAGAGAGAGAGAGAGAGAGAGAGAGGTGAGAAGAGGTAGCAGAGTGCCCAATCTTCCTTCAGTGCAGTGGGGGCTGGCCTTAACCTTGGCCACATCCTTGGCAAAGCAGAACACTATCCAAGTGAGTTAAATTGCCAGCCTTCCTGTTATTGCTTAATCTCTGGATCTTACTTTTAACATCTGTGAAATGGAAGGTAATGCTACATTTATTTCACACAGTTATAGGAATTCAGTAAGACCTTCAAATAAACTGCTTGGCTTGGTGCTAGGCATGGTAAGTGTTGAATGTGTATAAATCCTCAATACGTTCTCCCAAAATCCTTCATGGACAATAAGTATCCTCATGTTACAAAATCTTTCTGTGCCCCCTCCTAGGTTCACAAGTGCTAGAGTGAATTATGAAGGTTCAAGGGAGACACCCAAAGCTGAGGGGACAGAAGAAAGCTGCTGCAGATGAGCCCGTGAGAGATGCTGGTGGCTTGGCCAAGGGTGGTGATGGAGGAATGGGAAGAGCAGGCGTGTGGAGCATCTGGAAGAGATCTGACAGAGCGGGGTGACTCCCTGGCTGGAACAAAGGATGAGGCTCACTGAGGATGACCCCCAGCTTCTGGCTGTGAAACAAGATGTGTAGGGAAACTAGCTGGACCATGAATTCAAGGACACAGTGAGAGGAGAGTCTGGGAAATCTGGGTTCATAGGGAAGCTCTGGACTGGAGGCAGAAATGTGGGGTTTCTATGGCACAAGAGGGAGGAAAGGAAGATGAGGGCTGATTGGAGACCAGAGGATGGATGAAGGGAAGGAAGAAGTGATGTGGGAAAGAAAATGGAGACGCTCCTGCAAGCAGAGTGAGGGGAAGCATGAAACTGAAGAACTAGCCCAGAACAGCCACAGTGAAGAAGCCAAGAGAAAAAGAACTGGGGGGGGGGGGGGTTGCAGGGGAGGACACAGTCAGAGAGGGTGGACACAAAAGGCACAAGAACTCACAGAAAGAAGAGCCCACTGTGCCTGGTGCCCAGGAGGCTAGAGATGGGCAGGGGGAGTGTCCACAGTGTCCTGATTTCACACAGAGCAGGCAAGTGACCCTACTGGGAGGTAGAAGGGAGACTGAAGAGGGTAGGTCAGGACCTGCTGAAGTGAAGGACACTGTGATGATGGGATGACAGGATGAGTGTCCACAGAGGGTTTGGATTTTTGTTTTTAAGATAAAAAAAAGTCCTGGAGCCAGAAGATAGCTCACTGGGTAACACTTGTGCCTTGCCATGTGCTGAACCCTGGGCTTTAGTCACAGCACTGTGAAGGAGTGCCAGGGCACCCAGGCAAGCTCCAGTGCTGTAATGTTGGCCTGCTGTCTCTCTGTCAGTCTCTCTGAGGCAAAAGAATGAGAAATCAGCCTGGGATTGGTGAAACTGTACATGTACAAGGTCCAGCCTACACACACCCATGTACACACGCACACATGAGAGAATCTCAAGGAAAGATGCTGAAAGGCAAAGGAGAGAAAGAAAAAGTGGGAGTGGCTACAACTCAGTGGCAAGGGAAGCTCTGGTAGAGTTTCCCCTTCCTCCTGCAGCCCCCAACATGCTCACTCCACCTACACCTCGGACAGTGCTGACCCTGAAGGGCAGGTGTCACTGTCTCTCCAGGTAGAACATAGATCATGGGGGGGGGGGGGCAGAGGGAACACGACACGGCTCAGCTTCTTTTTTTTTATCTTTTTCTTTTTTAAAAATTTAATTCATTTATTTGTTTATTTTAAAAAGGAAACATTAACAAAACCGTAGGAGGGGGGGCTACAACTCCACACAGTTCCCACCACCAGACCTCCGTATCCCATCCCCTCCCCTGATAGCTTTCCTGTTCTTTATCCCTCTGGGAGTATGGACCCAAGGTCATTGTGGGTTGTAGAAGGTGGAAGGTCTGGCTTCTGTAATTGCTTCCCTGGACTCAGCTTCTTCTAATGTATGTCTGCAGCCTAGAGCCTGAAGCCTGGAGCCTGGAGCCTGAAGCCTGGACCTTGGATCCTGAGCCTGGACCATGGAACCTAGATCCCACAGCCAGAAGCCTGGCGCAGAGGGAAGGACACTGTTCATGCCTGCAGGCTAGAGGTCATGTTAGTTGAGTTGCATCCAGACCAACAGGACTGAAGACAGGCAAGATGAAAAGAGTCGGAAAAAAATGATCTCAGAGACCTGCAGGCAAGGCCTACGAGATGTCTCCCCCTCCTCCTACCACCGCCCCCACCTCCACTCCCTACCCCTACCCCCACCCCCCCGGACTGACTTGGCTAGGCCTGGAGCACAGATTTATCTCCGAATGCTGCCACAATCCCGCTATTGGATTTGTAATCACAGGCTCCAATGTTCACAGGATAAATATACTAACAAACTAATTGTTTGTTAGCTCTGAGGTTGGAGCAATCAACACGTCCAGCATGAGATATGGGCCTCTAGCCTGCTTGAGTACAGGCCATGCCGAGGCCCGGGCCTGGCACCACGGGCATCACAGGGCCCAAGCTGGGACTGGAGCTGGGGGTTGCAGGCGAGTGCCTGAACCCCAGGTCGGAGCGGCATGGAAGGGGGGCGCTGCGCCTGCGCACTGGCACAGAGAGCACTGCCCCTGCCTGCGCCTCATCAGTGGCAGACATAAACTAACTCGGTTCCTGGGGACCCCAGAGGAGCTGCAGGAACTGTTTGGTGGAGAATTATAGCTGTGGGTGAAATTAGATGTACTCTGAGCCCCAAGGCTGAGAGAAATAAAAAGCATTTTAAATGGAGTGTAGAATTCATATTCCTCAGTCACCTTCCAATAAATAAATCTTGTACCATTTTTTTCTGTAAACAGTGGTTACACTCAGCTTCTATTGTCTCCATATCCCATATGCCAATGGGCCTGGAGTAACGGAACCCTGCTGGGGTGGGAAGGAAATAAGGAAACGGGGCACAGCCGAGGTTGGGGGGACGGGGTGACAATCCTAGAGGTGCTCTCAACTTTCTGGAAGCACAAAGGGTGCCCCCCACTCCCGCTTCATAGCCGGACACTGGACATCCTTCAGGGATCCCTGGCAAGAGGCCTGAGATGAGGCTGCCTTGAGAATCCGGGTTACAGACACTGATGCCCACTGAGGACTGAGCAGCTCCACCTCTCCGTAGCCTCCTGCTCCTCAGAAAATGAAGTATTCCTTTGGGACTGACAGCTGGGGACACTGTACAGAGGGTGGGGGCCTGCTGGCTGGCTATGGCAGCTTCTCCTGTTTCCAGTTTTCTTTTTAATTGTTTTTATCTTTAAGGCATTTTTTTTTAAATATAAGAGAGAAACCCAGAACACCACTCCAATCTGACACACACCAGGCCTCATTCATTCAAATTCTATGCTGTACCCCCTGGCCCAGGCTCCTCCATTGCCAGGTGTTTTTTTTTAACCCTTCCTGATGCAAAAGTGAGACCTGCTTGTGATTAAAGATGTGGAAAACACAGAACATCAGAGAAGAGAAATATCACCCGTAACCCTGTTATCTTGGGGGAGGGGGATCACAGTCGCTATTTCGATATTCTTCCTTTCAGATTTGCTTCAGTGTATACAAATGCACGTAAATAAATATGTGGCGCTTTTTTTAACAGAAAAAAAAAAAAAAAGAACACCTACATTAATTAAGTGCCTGTCATGGTCCTGGTACTATTCCTTGGATATGTTATCTCTGGTTACTTCTGCAAATAAAAGAATCTGTGTTCAATAGTAATAGTGACCTGGATCACGAAGGGAGACAATAGTGACTTGTGTTGTTTGGGGACTTGTTACCTTCCTGCACATTTTGCTGAGTGCAGCCTAGTGTAATCTTTTTTTTAAAAAAAAAAATTATTTTAATGATAGAGAGATACAGAGAAGTAGTAGAGTACTGCTCAGCTCTAGCTTATAGTGGTTCTAGGGATTGAACCTGAGACCTTGGAGCCTCAGGCATGAAAGTCTTTTGCAGAATCATTATGCTGCCTCTCCAGCCCAGCCTAGTGTAATCTTTCATAACCACCCTCCACCATCAATTCCATACTGTTGTTCTCATTGAGGGGAGGGAACATATCCAAAATCACTTGCAAAGTGGGTGGCAGAGGCACAGTGCAAGGGGCCAGTGGTGGTGCACCTGGGTAAGTGGACACATTATAGTACGCAATGACCCAGGTTCAAGCCCCTGGTCCCCACTTGCAGGGGGAAAGCTTTCCAAGTGGTGATGCAGGACTGCAGGTATCTCTCTGTCTCTTTCTTTTATTTTATTTTATTTTTTTATTCCCTTTTGTTACCCTTGTTGTTTTTATTGTTGTAGTTATTATTGTTGTTGTCGTCATTGTTGGATAGGACAGAGAGAAATGGAGAGAGGAGGGGAAGACAGAGAGGGGGAGAGAAAGATAGACACCTGCAGACCTGCTTCACCGCCTGTGAAGTGACTCCCCTGCAGGTGGGGAGCCAGGGTTCGAACCGGGATCCTTATGCCGGTCCTTGTGCTTTGCGCCACCTGCGCTTAACCCGCTGCGCTACAGCCCGACTCCCCTCTCTGTCTCTTTCTTTCCCTATCTCATCCTCCTTCCTCAGTATCTCTCTGTCTCTATCCAATAATAAACAAATAAAAATATTTTAAAACAGAGGCACAATGCAAGCCCAGGCTCCTCTAAGTCAGAGTGTGTGCCCTCAGTCACTCCCCACCACTGTTCCCCAAAACCAGACCACATTGGATGGGCCCCTCACAAACCCTGTGTCCTCCATCTAGACTTTCTTCCCTCCCACTCACACAAGACATTCTTCCTGGACCTGCAGTCTTCCCTGTGGTATAAGACTGAGGTTTGCACAGTTGCCCAGACAGCTCTGCCAGCTCACAAGCAGATAGAATTGGTGAAGAATGGCAGTTTGCACTCAGACCAGACTTCCAGCCCAGCCCTACTTATTACTAGCTGTGCATCCTTGTGCAAGTTACCATCGCTCTCTGGGCCTTCTAGTCCTCCCTGGAAAATAAAGATAATAAGACTGCTCAGTCCACAGGGTGCTTGTGAAAGTCAAATGGGAATATTGCCTGAAGCACTTAGTACAGTATCTGTCATTGCCAAGGAGTCCAAAATGTTAGCTAGCTTCAGACTACGAATAAGGAATCAGGAGCCAGAAAGTGGCTAACATGTGCAAGGACCCAGGTTCAAGCCTCTGATCCTGGAGGGAAGAAAGCCTCACATGTGGTGAAGCAGTTGAAGCACCGCTCTAGGTGTCTCTCTTTTTGTCCCTATCTCCCCTTCCTCTCTGTTCATCTCTGTGTCTATCTAAAAATAAATAAATAAATATTTACATTATAAATGTAATTACTTATAAATTATTAAATATTACAAATTATGTTTAAATTATATCTAAATAAATTATGTACTTTTTTAAACAGACTTCCCCTGTGCCTGGTGCCTTCTCCCTTTTCTGCTTACCGACTATCACATGCTCTCACACAATGCCAGGGAGCAGTGAGCAAAAGTCAGACCAAAAAAAATGGTGTAAAGGCAAAGAGGATTCTGGCCCCTGCTCAGTTTTCATACAAGTGGCACTTCCTTGTTTGTTCTGGGGTTTGTCCACTCAGAATACCCCAACCTTTCCCACCTGTAGGGAAAACATTGGTTGAGTGATGCAGGTAGGTGCCTTCTTGGCACCAAAAAGATTTACCACCCAAGCAGAGCACAGAGACAGACAGGGGATGGGCAGTTAGAGACCCAGCTCCACTCCAGCTGCTTGAGGCCCAGGGTCACTCTGTGGTTCCTTCAGCAGCAGCATCCAGGACTCCTTCCTGGAGAAGGAGAGCAGTGGGAGAATCTGGGCAAAGGGCAGCGAGAGCGCAGGAGTCTGGGCAGGAAGAAGGACTGTGCTTTGAAGTCCTGGGCTCAGGAGCTATGAGATCGAGTCCTAGGTCATCTGTTAATTCATGTGGGACACAAGACATACCAGCTTCCTCCTTCTGCAAAGTGAGGGTGACAAATTCCACTGGGTTGGCAAGGATTGTGCCCATGGAAATGAATGAAGTGCAAGGAATGAATGAATGAATGAATGAATGAATGAATGAATGAATGAATGAGCAAAAGAGCATTCCACTCTGGGCACATGGAAGCTACTGACTCTGGGGTGGCTGGGACGCCTTTCTTCCCGGGACCCTTGGTCATTTATTTTTGGTTAATTAAATGGTAAGATTTTCATGTCTGATTATTTACTGCCAGCCAGCTTCATTATCGGCTCCCCCATAAATCACAGCGGGGGAGCCCCACTCCAGCTCCCCACCCCCCAAGCCTGCTCCCAGGCCTGGGCCCCAGCCCCTAGCAGAGCCAGTCTCCAGGGGACCCCAGGAGAGATGGGAGCTGTGCCTGGAAAGCCACACACAGACACATATCCCCAACATTGCACCGGCGGGACTCATTGAAGCGAAGGCTTGTTCATTCAGTCAGGCAGCTTCTGAAACCTCTGTCTCAGCAGGGTCTCACAAACACCTACTGTGCACCGGGCATTACATGCCTGAGCTCAGAGTCATGGTTAAGGGGCCTTACAGGGGAGGGCACTGGGGGTCCCTGGGTTCAGTGGGGAATTAGAGACTAGGACCCAAGTCTGACTCTGGGATCAGTGCCCCAACAAGGAGGAAAGTGCAGTATTGGGAGTCAGGTGACCAGGAATCGAGTACCAATCCTAACGGCTTTTGTTGTATCTCTGACCACAGGAGAGCACTATCACTCTTCTTGGCCTCGGTTTCCTCAGTCCTGAGATGAGGACAGTCACAGCTCCACCCCTGATTTCAGTACCATTTCAGAGGGTTCACTCTGCACTGAGCACTTGCTGAGTCCCTCTTGCAGTTGTCCGGTAAGCGCACATCTGTCCTCACTGGGGAACCTGAGCAGTGGCGACTCCAAGCAGAGACCAAAAGAACAAAAGTACTGTGGTGTTTCCCTGCTTGGGCCTTTGCCACTGGGTAGAGGAGAATGGAACAAGGGTGGAACAAGCCACCACAGACACCACAGAGGGCCAACTGTCCCATCTGACCTTCACATCAGGAAGCAGGTAGGGACCAGGCACCTGGTCCAAGTCCACCACAGTCACCAGTGTCCAGGCTGATGGATAGCAAGCACTTAGTTCTGCAGGATGACCAGATGTGTGAAGAAACAAACCAAAGACTAATTGCATGGGCAGGTGAATGAACAAATAAAAAAAAATGAAATGAAAGAACACATAGGAAAAATGGAATGAACAAAAGAACAAATCACTGGATGAATGAACAGTTGCGTGGGTGGGAAAACAAGAACAAATAATCAAATAAATACATGAATCGACAAGAAGGATTGATGAAATAAAAACAGAAGGAAAGGATGGAGAGAAAGAAGAGAGTTTTTAGTTAAGAGGAGGACACACTCGCACAGAGAATTTCTCAAAAGTAGTAGGTGAAAATGCCCCTCTCCTGAAAAAGAATAGGACAGATTTCAAGGGAGAGGATAGGCTACAGAACAAAGGTAGTGAGAATTGTACCCCTTGTATCCTATGGTCTTGTCAATATTTTAATTTTTTTTATAAGTAAAGAAGTAAATAAGTAAGAAAGAAAATGTCCCTCTCCCCTAGCCCAAATCCACCACCCCCCAAAAAAAAACACTTGTGAGGAGCCTCACTATACCATTGTCCCCATACACATCTGGGTCCATCCCCACACATCTGGTATCAGAGAGCTGCCTCACTGGCAGCCTTGAGAGTCAATCTGGGTCCAGGGGGCAGGGTGTGGTGGGATGTGCAGATATGGCAGTGGGCTTTGCCAAGCCCTTGGCCTAGTCTTTAACTATTACATTAAGCATCTGCTTTGCCATTCATGGATCAGATAGCATTTTACTCCTGAGATATTTGATTTTATTACCTTCCAGGGAGAGGGCCAAGCAAGTGTTCTTATTGATTTGCACATTAAATATATTAGTAATAAAACAACATCTCTGTAAACCAATTGTAAAATCAATATTAATTGGTACCAAAATATCACAAGTAGTTGAATTACAATTAAGAGAAGGGGTAAGCTGTTCCTCAGGGCACGGGGTGGCAGTCCCAGAAGGGAGAATGGTTGGGTTGGGGGGGGTCAGACTTCCAGGTCAGGCAGACCTGGGGTTCTTCTCTGAACCTCAGTTTCCTCGTCTACTAAATGGGGGTGATCATTCCAATTGCCACCTGGTCTGGTACAGACTACACAAGGTGATGATGGTGTAGAGTGTCTGGACCGGTCTCCTCCCTTAGTCCTAGTTGTTACCACTCTGGTAAGAAGGCACTGTGGGTAGCAGAGGGCTGGGGTTCCAAAACAAGTCTGTCTGACTCCCAGGCTCCAGGCCAGCTCCAGGTCCCTGCAGGAATGCTAGCGACTGGTGGTGCCTTTAACCCCATTACAGAATCCTAACAGGACCCTCAGTCAGCCTCTCTCTCTCTCTCTCTCTCTCTCTCTCTCTCTCTCTGTCTCTCTCTCTCTGTCTCTCTCTCTGTCTCTCTCTCTCTCTGTTTCTCTCTCTCTGTCTGTCTGTCTGTCTCTCTCTCTCTGTCTCTCTCTCTTTCTCTCTCTCTCTCTTTCACATAGTTCTGCCTTTAGCACTGCAAACTCCTTCCAGCAGTCCATAGATGCTGTGGAGTTTCCTTGCTCTTTTTCTCTCTCTTTTTTTTTAAATTTTTTTCCCCTTTCTTTTTACTCTATGTTTTTATTATTATTTTTTTAACCAGAGCACTGTTCAGCTCTGGCTTATGGTGGTGCGGGGGATTGAACCTGGGACTTTGGAGCCTCAGGCATGAGAGTCCGTTTGCATAACCATTATACTATCTACCCTCCGCCCCGCTCTTTGTCTCTTAAGAAACAATAGCAATGTGTTTTTGCACAGCAGTTTTGGTCACATACGTCCAAATAACAGTTGTGTGTGCCTTCATTCTGATGGAAGGCCTTGCACTCTGCTTAGAACTTCACCCACCTGTTCTTAGTTGATGTTCTGCACAGCATAGAGGTTAGGTTGGCTGGTTCTGGTCAAAAGCACCCTGGTTTAAGTCCCAGTACTGCCCCCATGGGTTGTAAACTGTAGTAATCTGTGGTCAGCTGTGGCCAGGGTCATGCTGCATAACAAACCAGCCTGAAGTCCCCTGAGTACTTACACATTCAGGAGTCTGCAGGTTAATTGTGGTTCAGCTGATCCAGGCGGCACTTGGCTAAGAAGCTCTGCTGCAGGCTGAGGAGCATCAGGTTTAAGTCTTACTCCACAGAGCACATCAAAGGCCACCACTCAGAAAACACCCCAAACACACCAGTGACCAGTTACACGGTCATCTCAACATCTAAGAGGCAGGGACAAACACTCCACTCTGAGTGGGAGTAGGAGTAAAGACTTGCCCAACAATTGTCCACACTCTCACAGTGAACTTGGACCTCCACTTACCCATCTGTAAAAGGGAGAGATGAGCAATTTCTACCTTTCTAAGCAGCCATGAGGATCCATGGGGGTCACATACATAAAGCACTTAACAACTTGTCTCCTACATAGAAAAGGCTCAAAGCCCAGCCTTAGTTGTTCCTCGTGGTAATGATGGCAGCAGTTAAGTCAGAGTCAACCCCAATGGCATGGTTACCCACTTTCCTAGTCTAGATACTCACTGTCCCAAGTTCACCCCCAGAAGACATGAGAGAGCCCGACAGGATGAGGCTGATTCCGTTATCTGCCAAATACAACAGCACTATGACCACCTCCACCACCCCTTCCAGGCACGGCTGACACTCAACAGCTAATGGGCATGTGTTCAAATTCTGCCTCCCTGGTCAGAGGATGAACACTCAAAGGCAAAGGCCTGCTTTGTCATTGTACATATGCCCAGCACACAGTAGGGCCTCAACCAACCCAGGGTCTGCAGGCCTGACATTTGCCTCCAGAGGGAATGACTTGGTCACAGAAACATCCCACACACAATAGGGGGAAAGTGATGGGGGTGGGGTGAAGCGGCAGGTCTTCAGAGGAAGCAGCATATTCATGAAGAGAGGGCTCTAGAACTAGAGAGAAAGCCAGTAGCCAGCCCCCTCTCTAGGGCTCCCTACTTCCTCCTCCTTTCTGTGACACAGCCTGGCCTTGGCCACCACTCCCTCCACAAGTCACACACTCATCACAGGTCAGTCAGAGACTCGGTGCCTCAACTAGAGGTCAGCTGCCCTCCAGCTATTGCTGCGGGACCATTCCTGGTATGGAGAGTATGGTGGGGTGAGATGGACAGACACCCAGATGGCAGCAACACCCCACCCCCTCCAGTGTCCTCCTTTGTGAAATAAGAATAACACCACCACCCCCTGGAGCTGCTATGAATGTCAAGTGTGCTGGTTTATAATAATCATTCTTATTACTGTCATGGAAGCCACCAGGTACTGAGGAGCCTCTGCTGGGGACTATGCTGGCCCCTGTCTAGGCAGGATATGGCTGAACAAGCCTTTGCACTTGGTGCCTCATTTGCTGCCATTTGAAAGTAGAGAAAATGCAGAGAGGGTAAGTGATTTGATCAAGGTCACACAGGGCTGGGTTTCCAAAGTAGGTCCATTTACCTCTAGAGACTATACTTGCATGGCTCCCTCTTTTGCTAGGAGTGCCTGGGCAGTGTGTGGGGTGGGGGAGCAAAAAAGAAAGCACTTTGCAAACACCAAGGAATGGGCCACACTTGTTACATCTCACCAAGGCTCCTTACAACCCAGATATGAAATAATTCCCATGAGTACATGTTCCCTGAGTATGGAGGCATCATAGCTTCACTGCTCCTCCAAGTTTATTTGGGACCTGTGACTTCCCTCCTGTTGGTGGCTGCCTTGAGATGGGTGGATGGGTCCCTGAGCAGAAAGCACACAGCAAGGTACCTACTTTCCAAAGGCACTGCTGGATCAGAGAAGGGCTCCTCACTCCCCAACAGACATCTGGAAAAACCATACTGGCATGCCAAGCCAGGGGCCTCAGTGACCCCTCCCTTAAGACACCAGCCAGAGGCTTTTGTCCTTCCCAGTGAGTCTTGGACACTGATGAGCTCTGAATGGAGATTTTCTTTCCTTTCTCCAAGACACCATCTTCCTTTCTGGCAGTCCAGATTCATTTCTTACTATTATTATTATTAGTAGTAGAAGTTTTAAGATTTCAGGAGGAGCAGGGAGATAGATAGCATAGTGGTGATGCAAAAAAAGGACTTTCATGCCTAAGGCACCAAAAGGCTAAGACTCAATCTCCAGCACCACTAGA